>NC_029792.2:34919271-34919684 GCF_000816755.2 Arachis ipaensis
GAAGATATAAAGTTAGGATTTAAAATATAATACCAACTAATATATAATTTTTACCCTTCGCTAAGAATAGTATAGGAAAAAGCACCTTATTTTAAATATTGGAAATTTTAAATCTAGGTATAAGTCAAATAGAAGAGCCATATTCATCTCAGGAAATTTGAATACGTCTCCCAACTTGAAGAACTATATTTAGGAAATATATGGATAGGATGAGATAGGATCGAATTATGGGAGACTAAGATTTTTGCTTGTGCGATGTAACCCTACCCCAATTCTGCCCTTTTTCTTTCTTCCGAAAAATCACGTATTAAAATTTTATTTAAAAATTTATCGTTGATTAATAAATTTATTGATAATATTAAAAAAATATTAAAATTTATCTTATTTAATATTTATTAATTATTATAACATTA
>NC_029792.2:34919746-34920244 GCF_000816755.2 Arachis ipaensis
TATTAAAACAATTCAAATCGATTAGTTCTGGTCCTACTTATCCTGTGGCTTTTGCCTTTAGTCATGAAAAACACGGTCCAGGGGTGTAAATGGTGTGCCAATTTTCTTCGCTGATTCAAGTATGACTAAACTTAGCCACTCCATTTCATAGGCCAAGGAGGGAACAAGAAAGATAAAAAAAAAGAAGAAAGAGAAAAGAAACAGAAACTGAGAAAAGGCTCGAAAAATATAATAGAGTACAACTATTTCTAAGAAGTAGTATTCAATCTCCTTTTCCATATGGAGTGGAGTTGGAAGAAGCCATGGTTGGTAATGATGATAGCAATAATAGTGATAGGACTACTTCTATTCCAAGTATCCGGGAGTAACAGTAGTGGTTACTTCCCAGAAGAGAAGAAGGCACTGCTAGAATTCAAATCTGCTTATTCCAATGAGTCTTTGCTGCCTTCTTGGGTGAATGACTCGAAGAGTAATTGCTGCGAATGGGAGCGGGTCACT
>NC_029792.2:34920314-34920845 GCF_000816755.2 Arachis ipaensis
TCTCTTGAGACGCTAAACATTTAAACAAGAACCATGGTCTTGGAAACGGGGTCATCGGGGGCATGAACAACTCAGCGACACGTGTCAACTGGTCCTTGTTCCATTCCTTCAAGGAGTTGAGAAGCCTAAATTTATCGGATAATTGTTTTGATGACTTTATTTGGGAGGAAGGTATTCTCTATACTCTAATCTAGTTTTTTTTTTTTTTCCAGATTTATTTATTTTATGATTTACAATTCACAGAATGAATCTAAACTTATCATAGATTATTACTAAGCTGATTATATATATGTATGTGTGTGTGTAAAGAACGAGGAATAGACACAAACAGACAGAATAAATTAAATTCAGAAAACTGAATCAGGTAAATAATAGTTGATAGCGATAGAGATTGAAGATCAAAGAGAAGAGCGACTACAAAATTATTTTTTATATTATTATTCTTTTTGTTTCGTTTTCTTGTACTCAATTAATGTTATATTTAATTTATCTATCACTCCATGAAAAGAAATGTTTTTTGTTGGTCAAATG
>NC_029792.2:34920977-34936091 GCF_000816755.2 Arachis ipaensis
TCATTTTATAATATTTCTCTAATTTTATTATGGCAATAAATCTCATGTTTAATCAGAAAATGGTGCATTTTAGTATTTCCTGCGTGTTTAACACCAAGGTTCTGAAAATTGGACCGGACCGGCCGGTTTGACCGGTTTAATCACGAACCGGCGATGTAAACGGTCCGGTCCTCCTCTAAAAAATGCTCAGAAGAACCGCTGAAGAACCGGTGAACCGGCCAAAAATCGGCCGGTTGGGTCGGACCGGTGACCGACCGGTTCTGCTAAACGACGCCGTTTTGATTTTTAAAAAAATAAAACCGTAACCCGACCCGACCCACTCGTGGAGCACCCCACCCCCCCTTTCTTTCCCCGACCCCATTCATTCCTGATTCATCTCACGGTGAGTGAACCCTATCCGCCCTCTGAAGTCTGAACCCAAGCCGGCCAGTCGCCCTCCATCGTCGCCGCGGTCTCAGGTGGTCAGCGCCACCGCCGTCGCCTGGTCCTCAGCCCCAGTAACCCTCCATCGTCGCCTGGTTCCCTGCCCAGTAGCCCTCCATCTCCATCGTCTTCATCTTCTCAACACCAGCAGGCAGTAGCCTTCCATCTTTGCGCGGTCATCAACACCATCTCATCGTCTTCATCGTCGCGTGGTCCTCAACAGTCAACACCAGAAGCCTTCCATCGACCCCAGGTGAGTGACTCATCCTCTGCTCATCTTCTTTGTTCTTCGCCTCTGCTCATCTTCTTTAGTATAAGAAAGATGAAGTTGATACTCTGTGAACTTCCTCTGTGAACTTAGATTTCTGTTCAATTTTTGTGAACTTCCTTGTGAACTTTGATTTCTGTTCAATTTCTGTGAACTTTCTCTGTGAATTTTCTCTGTGAACTTCCTCTGTTCAATTGTTGGTTAGTATAAGAAATAAATAATCTGAAAACTGTTGTTATTCCATTGTATTCAATTTGTGAACTTCCTCTGTTCAGTTGTATAAGAAATAAATAATCTGAAATCTGTTCAATTGTTGTTCAATTTGTGAACTTTCTCCTGTTCAATTGTATTCCAAATTGTTAATTTGTGAACTTCCTCTGTTCAATTGAATTCCAATTTGCAATTTGTGAACAAATGGTTTAATTTCTGTTATGTTTAGTTTCTGTGTGCTAACTACTTGTATTGTTTAATCAAGTTTGTTGGTATTTAGAACCTTATAAAAAGAAATGAGCAATTATATAGCTCAGAAAACCCTCCCAGTGGTATATCTTTACCTTTTATTCTGGTACAGGTATACCCGCATCGCACTGTCTCTTGTTTTTTGTTCAGTAGAACATGTCATTTTTTCCCCTTGGATCTTCATCTGTATAGTCATTCTTATTCTATATTTTGTTGTTGTTAACTCCCTAATTGGCATGTAGCAATCGACTGATTTTGAAACTATATGAAATATATGAGATCTCGCAGTGTTGTGACCCTTGTATTGAGTTTTGGTAGATTTCATACATCTGACTTTTTTTTTAAACTGTAGACACGTCCTCATGCACTGTTGAAGTGGAAATATTAGGCCAAGCTGATACAATAGGCATTGCGATGGGAAGAGTTTTGCTTGGAGAAATAGAGGGAACATGTATCACACAAGATATGCAGCTTGTGCATTTTGATTTCAATAGGTAAGAAAGCTTCGACTGCATGTATCTCATTTTGATGTTTTCTTGTCCCAACTTTTCAATTCATATATAACTCTCTCTCTCTCTCTCTCTCTCTCTCTCTCTCTCTCTCTCTCTCTGCAGTACTCCTTTTGAGCTGCATGATGACAACTATGTGCTAAAGGCAATGAAGTTCTGTGGGAGACCACAGAGTCATAGTATATTTAGTTTCTAATGATTTTTTAGAATGTTGCTAGCTTTTAATATAATGATAACATGTCTATTTTATTAGGTGAAATTGATGCTGATTTATATCAAAGTGGCGGTGGTAGTAATGGTCTTTATGCTGCATCTCTTATTCTTCTGCTCAACAGGGTGTGAATGAAAGTGAAGATCATCCCACCGAAGCAGATTTGCAACAAGTTCTTGCGGATTTTGATGATTGATAAACCATGATGTTGGGATTTAATATTTAGATATGCTTTTATTACTATTTAACTTGAGTTTGGATTTTGATAAGATCATATGTATTTGGTTGATGATATTTTATGTAGTGTTTTAAATTTCGAAGATATTTTAAGATTTATATTAGACTATAATTATATTTTAGGATGTGTATTTATAATTTATTTATTATTCTATTCTAAAACAGTTTTTTCGGTTGAACCACTGGTTAGACCGGTTAGACCAATAAACCAGTAAACCAGTGACTAGAGCGGTTTGATGACCGGTCCGGTTTTCTGAACCTTGTTTAACACTTTAACCAGTATAGCCGGTCACATAAATAAAGAATTGGTTGAGTTAAATTTTTCACTTGTCATAAATATATTTTTACAAATAGTAATAATAAGTGGATAATTAAAATATTTAACATGATTAGTTCAATTTTTATTTTGGTTTAAATTAAAAAAAGGCCGCACTTTAAAAAGAAGGCTTGGTGTCTGCTTGCATTTTTTGAATAAAAAAAAAAAGTAAATCCCCAAAAATGCATCTGAATAATTTTATCGTTAATAAAGATGTATTTAAATTTTGTTATCGATAAAAATACTTTCGAATAATTTAAAAACACGACAAAATATCGAGCATTAAATATGTATTCTCAAAAAATATTTTAGAAATTGAATTTTGATGTAGCTTTTTGCAAGTATGTTAAAAAAATAAAATATTTTTATCCTTAAAATTTAGTAATTTTTTGCTAAGTATCTTTTTTTTGTAATTTTTTCGTCAACAACTAATAATACTTTTAAAAAATAAAAATGTATAGAGATAAAATTTTATCCGATTTTTATGTGTATTTTTTAAATAGTTATCTAAATATTTCTATAAAATTTTGGATCAAATGCACAAGCAGTTTGTCAAATACAAAAGTCGTTTGTTACTTATAAAAAAATTGGACATTTTTGTCGCATTTTTAAATTATGAGAACGTTTTCACTGATAACGAAATTCGAGTGTATTTTTATCAGTGATAAAATTATTCGGGTGTGCTTTATCCTAAAAAAACTTGAATAGTTAAAAGCTCAAAGTCCATTGCATGGTCTATTTTCCAAAAAAAAATTTAAAATAAAATAAAAATAATACTCAATTAATATTTACTTAGCAAATATTTCAATCAATATAATAAATAATTTAATTTTTATTATTTGACTAATTAATTTTATTTTTTCATATGTTTAGCTAATAAGATCAAATCCTATGATAACTACAATTATTTCCAGCATTTTTTTTACACTTATTTTTTTTCATATTTTATTTTCTCATTTATTTTTCTTCTTCTTCGTCGCCTTTTAATATTCTTTTTCTTATTCACTTAAATATCAGCAATGTATTTCACCCTTTTTCTTCTTTTTCATCCTCAATTTCAATTTTTTTAATCATTTTTCATCTACATAATTATTACTCTTTCTTCTTTTTCGTAGGTCATCATTATTTTGTCATTATTAATCTTTTAATTTTTTTCATTTATGCTTTTTCATTGTTCATGCTATATAATCGTCTCTTGTAAATTTTTGGTGATTAAGAATATTTCATTTTTTTTATTTATAGGCTATATAATATATTTTGTAGCTCATCCCAGTCTTCACACTATAATACATCCATACACACGCGGACACGCCTATATAGTACACCGATATATCTCATAATATTTTTACATTATATGCAACATAACACATTCATGCTCTCATGTTTTGATTTTTTGGTTTTTATTTTGAATCTATTTTGATTTTGTTTTGAATGCGATGAGAATTTTTAATAATATCACCTTCAAATTCAATTATATTTTGTGTATATTAAAATTTAGCTTTTCAATTAGTCATTAATATAAAATAAATATTAAAATATAAAATATATATTGATGACTATTTTTTGTGTGCATATCATATCTTTGTTTTGAGTTTTAAATGGATAAGATAGGTGTGAAAGAAATAAATTTAAATTTGTTGTCTCTATAATTATTTTGTTATATCTCATTTATTATTTACTAAACAATGACAACCAATTAGTGTTGATTATCTATCAGCATTGAAAATAAAAAAAAAAAAATTAATGGACATCAATTATATTGTTCTTTTCTTCCTAGCTATATTGTTTACACATACTCCAGTACTCCACTTATTATTCTTTCTCTTCCTATTCTTAGCTCCTTTCAAAAAAAGAGAATATTATTCCTTTCTTAGTCACAAATCCTTTTTTAACCACCAGTTTTTTCTGTTTTATTTTTTCTCTTCATCATACAACCAACCATATTTCCTCTTCATCTTTATCCACCAATCTTGTTCCTCTCTTAGCTTTCATCGTATTATCAACTATATTCTTCACCACTCTATCTATCTTTCCACCAATTTTTCTCTGATCGAGGGGCAAAGAGGAGAACGATAATGTGGAATAACAACTTTATATCAGACTATTTATTAGTTAGGACAAGAAAGTTATGCCAATTAAAAAGTTAGTAGTTAGTTATTTCGGTTAATATGGTTAATAGTCAAATTCGTCTCTAAAAGATCACCAATTTTTTAAATTAGTTTTCAAATGATTTTTTTAGTCATATTAATCTTTGAAAGATAAAACATAAGTCAAATTGGTATTTCCATTAGTTTGATGATGATGTGTCACATTAAGTGCCACGTGGCATGATGACGTATCACGTTATGTGCCACGTGTTACCAGATGATTGGTTGACGTGTCAGGTTAGTGACACCTAGCATGTCACGTGTTACTTAACATATAAATAAGTTATTTATAATCAAAATAGTCTCTGAAAGTCCAAACATAATAATTTAATTATTTTTATTATTTCATGTAAAGAGAATTTTGTTTATTAAGGTCTAAAAATAATATTAAAATTAGTACTATCAAAAAATATTTTAAATTTAATATTATGAAGAAAAATAAAAAATTATATAAGGACTAATTTGATTAATTTTTAAAATTTTAGGGATAAAAATAACTTACGTCTAAACTTTCAGGGACTATTTTGATTATAAATAACTTTTTTACATGTCAAGTGACACGTGGCGTGCTAGGTGTCACTGACCTGACACGTCAACCAATCATCTGGTGACACGTGGCACTTAACATGATACGTCATCATCTAACTAACGGAAGGACCAATTTGACTTATGTTTTATCTTTCAAGGACTAATATAACTAAAAAAATTATTTGAAGATTAATTTAAAGAATGGATGATATTTCAAGAACGAATTTGACTATTAACCCTATATATATATATGTGTCATAATGAAGTTGACTTTTGGTGAGTCTAAATTTTCTTTGGGATTTTCTTTAGAATTTTGTGACTCCTCATGAATGATGTTAATGGCAACTTTTGCGGATTATTTAGTGACTCTTGTTGATGACTCCGTAGTTTGAGAAGTTTTAAGGATAGTCATTTGGCTAAGGAGATGGTTGATTTTTTTGTAAAACTTCCAAGTCTCCTTAATCTTATTTTAATATGGTAGAGTTTGTTACGATGGTACAAAGGGTTTAAGAAAGAAAAGAAGAATAATTTAGAAAAGTATCATTGATTTCTTGTCACTTTTGATTATAAGGTTCTTACCAATATATAGACCAAGAGTACACTAATGAGTATGCTAATTATGAAATAATATCCTAATAAATTAATTGATTTTTTTCTGATCCTCTTTGATATTTTTCTGATTTTGTTCCCTAATTATGATATTCTAATACTCCCCCTCAATGTGAGTAGTGGGATCACCAACACTCAGTTTGATTAGAACTTTAGCAAGAACTTGTCGTGAAACTGCTTTAGTAAGAATATCAGCCAACTGATCTTCTGATCTTACAAATGAAAGCTCAATGGTGCCATTCTCAATTTTTTCTTTGATAAAGTATCAATCCACCTCAACATGTTTTGTTCTATCATGTTGTACGAGATTTTCTAAAATGCTGATTGCAACTTTGTTGTCACTTGTCACATTTCAACTAGCTTGACAATTGTTGTGAAAACCCAATCTCAGTCACCAATTTTCTTATCCACAATACTTCAGTTATGTCTTTAACGATCCCTCAAAATTCTACCTCTGCGCTTGAAAGTGCTACAAATTTTTGCTTCTTACATTTCCAAGTTACCAGGTTGCCTCCAACAAAGGTAAATTAACCAGCGGTTGATCTTCTATCGTTTGGGTTGCTCGCCCAATTTGCGCCAGTGTATGCCTCAACCTTCAAATGGCCATTCCTTTTGAATATGATTCCACTTCCTAGAGCTCCCTTCAAATATCGAACTATCCTCATGGCGGCTTCCATATGATCTTCTTGTGGCTTATGCATAAACTGACTTACTATTCCACAGCATAAGCTATGTCAGGCCGAGTATGTGATAAGTAAATTAGTTTTCCAACCAGCCACTGGTACCTTTCCTTAACTGCTAGGGTGGCACCTTCTACTATCTTCAACTTGTGATTAACTTGAATGTGCGTATCTATTAGTTTGCAATCCACCATTCCTGTTTCTGCCAGAAGGTCCAAAATGTACTTTCTTTGGGAGATAAAGATTCCTTTGCTGCATTGTAGAACCTCTATTCCTAAGAAATATTTTAGTCTTCCCAAATCCTTCATTTCAAAGTCTGTAAATAGGTTCCTTTTTAATTTTGTAATTTCTTTAGCATCACTTCCCGTTATGATCATATCATCCACATAAATTATTAGGCAAGTGATTAAATCTTCCTGTTTTTTTTTCAAAAAAAAAGGGTATGATCAGAGTTGCTTTGCTTGTACCCATACCCTTTCATGGCCACTGTGAATCTTCCAAACCAGGCACGTGGAGATTGTTTAAGCCCATAAAGAGCCTTCTTTAACCGATAAACTTCATGTTTTCTAAATCCTGTTGAGAAACCTGGAGGAGCATCCATGTACACTTCTTCTTTCAACTCTCCATGCAAGAAAGCATTCTTGACGTCAAATTGATGGAGTGGCCATTCTTCATTTGCTGCTATTGAAAACAACACCCTGATGGTATTAATCTTTGCAACCGATGAAAAAGTTTCAGTGTAGTCGATACCATAGGTCTATGTATAACCTTTGGCCACCAACCTTGCTTTGTACAGTTCAATGGTGCCATATGCTTTGTGTTTAATGGTGAAAACCTATTTTCATCTGACTAGCTTTTTTCCTATCAGTAGGATACACTTCTCCCAAGTTCCGTTCTTCTCTAGAGCTTCCATTTATGTATTCATGGCTTTTCGCCATTCAGCTTTCTCATTGGCTTCTCGAACAGTTCTTGGAATGTCTTCTGTCAAGAGTGTGGTGGAAAAAGTCTTTGCAACGTTCGCTATTCCTTCCCTAGCCACCCTTATCGGGTATCTTGAATTACGGGAAACATGTTCTGGTGAGTACCGATCAAGAAGCATCCCTTTGTTTCTTTTTGGAGGAAGAATAAAGGTTTTGGACTCTAGTTCTTTATGTTCTAGTACTATACTGTTATTGTTAGTGGCCTTATTAAAAATAGGGAGTAAATTACCAGATTAGCAATTACTTACCTCTTGTCTGACATTCTCAAAAGGACTCTCACTAGTTGTATGTACCGAGTTGTTTCCTACGTTGAGTGAAGTATGCTCAGTGGCTCCATCTGCTTGCTCTGTTTGAACAGTTTTTGGGCAACAAAGGTTACTTTAGCCAACTTGGTGGTTCATTATTGTTCTTTCCCTGAATGCCATGTTGGCAGCTGAAGTAAAATTTGGATTCTAAAAAATCACAGTCCATGGTCATATGAACATGACGAGTGATTGGATTGTAGCACCTATACCCCTTTTGGTGTGTAGCATACCCAACGAAAACACATTTTTCTGCACAAGGATCAAGTTTAGTTCTATTGACTTTGGGGGTATGGACAAAGATGGAACATCCAAATACTCGAGGTGGTAAGGTTAGAAAAGGCGGGATTGCAGTCTGAGTAGCCAAGACTTGTAAAGGTGTTTTGTGGTGGAGAACTTGGGTAGGTAGACGATTCAGTAAGTAGGCAGAAGCCGCTATAGCTTCAGACCGAAAATTTTTTGGAACTTGTGCATCAAAAAACATGGCTCGAGTCATCTCAAGTAACTTACGTTTTGCTGCTCAGCCACACCATCTTGTTGGGGTGTATTTGGGCAGGAAGTTTGATGGATAACGCCATTTTGCATAAAAAAAAAAATCGTGCATTGATTGGTTTATAAATTCTCCACCATTATCTAAACGAAGTACTTGAATTTTCTTGTTGAATTGAGTTTGAATCGTTTGGTAGAAAGCAAAGAATTTATCAGGTATTTCAGATTTGTGTTTTAAAAAATATACCCAAGTCATGCAAGAGAAATTTTCCACAAATAACACAAAATATTAAAAATTATTCTTGGAAATAGGGGATGGACCCCACACATCAGAGTGTATTAGAGAAAATATGAAATTGGCTCTAGTGTTGGTTGGAGGAAAAGAAACTCTGTAATTTTTTGCACGAATACAAGTTTTACATTTGAGGAGTTCAGTGCTACTTGTAAAAAGACTAGGAAATAAAACGTGGCCTTAATGAAATCCTTTTGCCACGCTTTTAAAACGTCCTTGTTGCTCTCTATGGACACGCTTTTGAAGCGTGACAATTTTAAAACGTGGCCGTTTCTCTAATCAATTGCCACCCTTATAAAAGCGTGGCCGTTGATCCTTTTTGCCACGCTTTTGAAGCGTGGCAAAAAAAAGGTGGCCAAATCTCTAATCTATCGCCACCCTCATAAAAGCGTGGCCATTGACCACTTTTGGCCATGCTTTTAAAGCGTGGCAAGAAAAAAGCGTGGCCATAGGCCTTTTTTCTTGTAGTGACTTGAGGTACCCAAATGAAAGATGTTCGAGACGCTTGTGCCACAACTAAAGTTTCCTAGTAACCGTTTCGTAAGCAAGCATGGCATGACCCTGGTGTGCTATTTCATCAGCATAGTAAAGGCCTTCTCGCTCAATACCACGCCCAATGATCTCCTTCGTAAGAATGTCCTGTAAAAGAGAAAAGGTAAAGTACATGAGTACCACACAATTTAGTTCCTTTGTTACTTGACTAGCAGACAATAATTTTGATGATAGTGCAGGGACATAGAGGTAATTTTTAAATTTTAATTTTTTTGAAAAGTAATGGAGCCTCCTCCTTTAACATGAATTAATTTTTCACTAGCTATTTTAATATGGACTTTTGAGCGCATAGTCAAGCTGTTAAAATCATGGAGGTCATGAGTCATAGTATCGGTAGCCCCACAATAAAAAATTCATTCATTTATTTTTTTTAATTGGATTCTAATTTTGGGTCTCCCTTTTATATTGAGTCACGATCTGGGCTGAGCAGCCAAGGAGTTCAGTAGTCCTTGAGCCATAAAATCTATTAGGGCTCAACAAACTTTCTTCCTCCTTACCTTCTGGCACAGTTTCAGCCCTTACTGCTGCTACTGCCTTGCCATCGCGACTTGCTTCCTTTTTTCTGGCCTCGACGCTGCTGCTACTGGTGACCTCTGGGATCCTCACAGCGACAGCTCCCTTGCTCTGATTTCTCCATGACTTGGGATTGTTTTTCCACCAATCTCGGTAACCCACAATTGTAAAGCAGTTTCCTTTTATGTGTTTCTTCATTCCACAGTGTGTGTAGGAGAGATGACTTTTATCCTCCTCGTCTCGTGGCGACGAACGCTTGAAAGCAATTTCTGAGCGACTACGTCCTTGTACATCTTGGTTTGCTCTATTTTTTGCAGCTAGTCTGATCCTAATTTCTCCTTGTGATGCATCGCCTACGTAATCGGTGGTGGGCTTCAAGATCTGAAGTCGAGCCACCTCCCTACGGAGAGCGGCGTAAGCGAACTCGACTGAAGGAGATGTCTCTTGCTTCAATAAATCCCTTCTGATTGTTTCGAATTTTTCATCAATTCTAGTAAGAAACTGATACAACCTCTGTTCTTGTTTTAATCGGTTGAAAATCAGAATATCTTCAGGGCATTTCATGGGATTTGGTTGTTTTCTGTCGATGGTCATCCATATGGCTTGCTATTTGTTCCAAAATTTGTCTAGGGTATCCTGTCCTTGTTTCTGAGTGTTGACTCATCGATGTAGGTTGTAGATCTGCATCAGATCGATACCGCTTCCATAAGTGGTTGCCAGACCGTTCCATAATGCCTTTGCAGTTGGAAATTGAGACATGTTGTTCATCAAGTTTGCTTCGATGTTCTGGATAATCCAAATAAAAATTATTTGATCTGCTTGTTCCCATTGATCATATGTTGGTTCTGTCTCTGCTGGTGCCGGAGGTACCGCTGTTAGGTGAGCCTTCTTTCCTCTTCCACCAATTGCTTTTTTCATCAGAATTGCCTATAATGGATAATTATTTACATTTAATTTGAAACCAATTGACAAATTGTCAAAATTGGTTTGTGATGATCGCATTCCAAGACTATTGCATAGCATATTTGCAATTTGTAATGTTAATTCGTCAGAAATGGTTGATTTTAGGTTGGTAGTGTTGCTGGTTTTTTCAAATTCGGACATGTTGGGTTTTGGTAGTGTTGTTGGGACAATGATGATACTTCTGAGTTCCCAGAACCTAACTCTGCTCGGATACCATGTTATGATGGTACAAAGGGTTTAAGAAAGAAAAAAAGAATAATTTAGAAAAGTATCATTGATTTCTTGTCACTTTTGATTACAAGGTTCTTACCAATATATAGACCAAGAGTACGCTAATTATGAAATAATATCCTAACAAATTACATTGATTTTTTTCTGATCCTCTTTGATATTTTTTTGATTTTGTTCTCTAATTATGATATTCTAATAGACTTGAGGCTTTGTCTAGCTTTGTGGTTAATTTTGAAAGGTTAAAATAAGGATTTTTTTTTCAGCAGTTTAGATGTTGAAGCCTCTTATATGCTAATTTTTTTGTTTTGAAAGGCGAAGCCATAACGAAATTATGTGTTGCATCAATTGTATCTGTAGGGATAAATTCTTTTATTAGGGGAAACTTAGATTTAACTAAATCTCCATCCTTAATTTTTTAGGTTATTATGATGTTCGTAGAATGAGATATGCTCATGTCAACTTTGAAATGAGAATCTATGTTATGTTTGATGCTATATACATAAAACCATTCGAAGAACGAGATATGCATTTTGGCTTACGGGAGAAAGTTATAATATTTTTTCCTAAAATCTAAGACTTGTGGTGCCTTCTAAGTCTATACAAATTATTCTTTCTGAAGTGTTCATTCTTCAGAGTTAATGTTTTTACGTAAGGATTCTTTATTAATAGTAAACTTTTCAGATGACATGGACATCATCATTTAAAAAAGAATATGTTGGGGGATTAAATAGACTGTTCGTCTATATCCTCTTTTTTTTGGTATGATAGATTTGGGAATGTTAGAATTAGTTTGTAATCCTGTAATATTAATTTCAGAGTTGGTGGTTTTGATATGTGGGTTTCGAAAAGAAGATTGAGAAGAGATCGAAAGAGGCCTTCTGGTTGAGGCAAAGTCTAATCTATAGGTAAAAGCTACTTTTGACCTAGAAGAGAATGAATTTTTTCTATCAAAAAAGATTTCAACTCTACCAATTTCATCTTGTTTAATCTCTTGGAGTTGGGAGACTTGTCTAGGAAGACTTGTCTAGGAAGACTAGATATAACTCTGTCTATGGTCCAAGATTTAGGAAGATCAATTTCATCCCATTTGATAAAGACGTGGTATGGTTACATTTGTCTTTGACATGTCTGTGACAAACAAAGTTGTTTTCCGATCACTTGTTTTTAACAAGACTCGAGAATTACAAGTGTTCATAACCTTATATTGAATCCTATAGATTAAAGCTACAGGAATAGATCTTTTTTTCATGTCTAGACCATGAAGCCGGATATTCAGGAATAATGAATCTAAGATATTTCTATATAAGAAACTCATTGTTTTGTTTGAAAAACAATTGAAATATATTGGATCATGTCCTAGAATGGTTTCAATTGTCCCAATGAGAGTCATGAAAATTGTTATGCCGAATATCTCTTAGACACATGAGGATAAAATCATTTAAACCTTCTCTAATTAGTGGTTTAATTGCAACCTGAACACATCCGATGCAAAGGTAATTATACCTTCTAGTATGTTTTTGTATAGATTGTTTGTTTAAGAGATGAAATTCCTCACTAGATTTAGGCTCTAGAGGGATGTTATTTTAGCCGTTTTAAATATATAATCAGATTTGCTGCAACGTTTGGTTTCTTCTGGAATGTATATTTCATTCTGGGAGATGCTTGGTATCTCCCAATTGTCTATAACTTGATTAATATCTTCGAAACAGACCTCTTCTTCAAGGATATTATGTTTGTGAGAGAGTTCCTCAGGTAAAGTCACTTTTTCAATAAGAGGATTGGATTGTGAATGTGTGGAAGAGCTTGGATTACTAGGGCTTTTAATGGTAAAGCGATAGGAGATAGAATGGATTATCTTTGACATAAATTCAAAACATCTGATAGCATTTTCCTCCTTTAATTCTGTAAAAATATGCTTATAAATATTAAACTAGCACTCATCAATTGAAACTGGGTTTTTACTCTTTTTTTTCACCAGTTCCATAGCCACCAGAAATCTTTATCGTTTTGTTCTTATCATTTACAAGAACATTGATAGGTTAGTCTTACTACCCTTCTAGCAGGTCTTACTACTACTGTTTTGTAAGAGATAGGAAGAAACAACCTGTGCTTCCAAATCGAAGAATTAGATTCTTCATAAAATATGTACAAGGAAAAAATAAATAGTAAATCATAAATAATTCTAGTTTCATGTGAATTAGAGTTATTCTAATATTAATAAGAACATTTTCTTACTTCTTCATTAGGCTCTGATATACAAACTTTACCATTATTCTCTCAAAATTATTTCTCTTTTTCTATCTTAGATGACATTATCCAGACTCATCCACATCCCTTCAACCTTCTTTACAACTCATTCTTCATATTCACTCTCTAAAATTTTTTCTTTTTTTTCTCTATTTTTTCAGTCTCATACTCAAAGTCCAACAACAAAGCTGATAAGAGTTGTTTGACTTAATGATTCAATAACTTGATGAAATGAATGCTCTAATTATGAGACTGAGTGTGGGAGATCTTTTCATTCAATCTCCACATTCTTTTTTCTTCTTCTGCAGATCTTCAAAATCCTTCAACCACAACAGATCTCTATGCACTTTCTGCAGCTAATCAACTAGTTCTAATTCTTGTCACTCGGCAATCACTAAGGAAAATTAACACTCATGGAGAGTCGTGCCATGAAGAAAGTTCTCAATGTGAAAAGAAAGTTCATGAAAAATCGTGGCTTCCTTACCTAATTAAATTCTGAGCTTTGTAGAGCTCGACGCTACGGTCGCGTGGCTGCAAACGGTGCGGTGATCAGAGCTCCGAATTGAAAGTTATATGAGATTTAGTGAAGGGTTAGGGTTTGGAACTTACCCTCTTTGGTGTTTCTGCATTCTTCACATGCATAGGAAAGAAAATGAGCTGAAGCTCATTTATATTAAGGAATTGGGTTGGGCCTTAGGCCTAATACGGGTCCGGTTTGCCCGGTTCGGCCCGTTTGGCTCAATCTTGGGCCAAATTCTTTGAAATTAGTGTCAAAATTCTTGTTTTAATTAGCTCTACCTCACTATAAAATTCTATTTCCTAATTATTTTAATTAATAATTAATTTATTGGATAATTATTTACAAATTTTGTGGAGTTTACATCCTACCCTCCTAACAGAAATTTTCGTCCTCGAAAATTCACTCTCAAATCTTCATATACGCCCTCTCAGATTTAACCGACCTCTTACCATTCATTTTGCCATTCTCCCAACATTAATTCAAATACTAATTCACATTCTCTAGTCTCAGGTAAAAGATCATAAACTTAGTCAAGTCCGAGCCTAAGTTATATCATTTGTTTCACTCTCAGTTTCGTCTAGCTCTTTCTCAATAGTTAATCAGATGTCTAACTTGCCTCATCTCTTATAAAACCTTCCACAACTCTCATCCGAACATACTTTCAAAACTCCCAACACCTTCCAATTTCTCTTCAAGTTTATCATTCAAAACTCATCCATTCCGTCAATCATTCATCAATGCCATACATATTCTATACAATCCCTCAACCAACCAATCAATCCTCATCAATGCTAATGGTCACATAAGCCTAAAGTATTTATGATCATCCTCTAATACTCCTCATTGCAACTATCCGCAAGCTTCTACTGCACCACTCTGATCTCAAATCACTAAGGGCTTATTTATCTATCAATCTCAACTAAAACTCTCCTTGAATCTCTTTACCTTACTAACTAAACATAGCCCACTTCACCAGTGCAACAATAAAGTCCACTGTATCACCTCGCTGGCGTCCACGAGTCACCATTTGGGTTCTGTTCACACCGGACGAGTGATATTAAGGTGATCAATCTTAATATCTCAAGTCTAGTGCTTCGAATTCCCAAACATATGCTCATGAACATTCATGCCACATATGTCAAGCAGACATCCTAGACAACATGTACACACAACCAGAGTATGCTCAGAAGCATAGTCAGTCCATTTCCCAAGCTCTAGGGGAACGAACTGCTCTGATACCATAATGTAACACCCTACCATACAGAACCTTATGCTCGAGTCATAAAGTAAAGGGTGGCGAGGTATTACGACCTCTAAAATAAAATGTGTATATATATAATAATTAAAATAAGTGTACTATACGAGGAGCCTTGAAGGATAGTTAAAGCAAAACCGTAAAATTAAAAGTGCAACGCTCGGAAATAACGTTTACTTGCGTACGAAGAAAGCTTAAACACATAATATATAGGCATATATAGACAAAGAGAGTAGAAGGTCAAGAATACATGATAAACAAGCTCTTAACTCGACCTTCGAAGCAAAGGTCGGCCAGAGTATACATATATATATACAACCCAAAATTGTCCCAGAAACATAACAAAACACCTATCTCTCTAAAAGTCCACTCAAAAGGCGAAA
>NC_029792.2:34937315-34942333 GCF_000816755.2 Arachis ipaensis
TAATCCCAACCTTCGCTTGCAAAATGAACTCCAGACGCTTACCGAGGTGCCTCTCGACCTGCATATGAAAAACAAAAATATTGTATGGGATGAGAACCGGGGGTTCTCAGTATGGTAACAGTGTGATAAGCGAGAGTTTTGTTGTGTCGGTTTAGATTTTCTTCTCATAGAGATAAGAACTTCTTCGTTGTAAGCATAGCTCCAAACCAACAAATAATTCTCACATAAAAAATTTTGGTTGTCACAATAACAAACCCCAATAAAAATTAACCGAAGTATTTAGACTCTGGGTCGTCTCACAAGGAATTGCATTGAAGTGGTCAATTATTGGCTATGACGAACAAGGGGTTTGGTTGATAAAAGGGCAATAAAATAAATGACAAGAAAGTAAAGAGAGCAATTAAAGAAAGCAATTAATAAAGAGAGACATTCATAGCAAGGTTTGAGATCATAGGCTTTCTATCCTAGTCATTAATCATAACAATACTTAACAAGAATTTATCTTATTTCGTCATCCCCAATGTTGGAAGAAGGTGTAAATTATCTTCCATTAGAGAAAGTCAAACAAGACTAGTTAATCTCAAGTCAAAATTCATAATCAACTCACTAATTAAATTAGCAAGAGATTAGAGTCATTGAAAATGATATTAACTAACAACTCTAGATCACCAATCCAAATTGGGTATTAATGACTCAAGATTGCCCAATTACTCTTTCCAAACCAAGAATGCTCAAAATCTACTCAAAAGCCCAACCAAGCATTTTGTCAAACACTTGGTGGGTACAAATGGGAAGCATGGTGAAAATGCAAGAATTATAAATCTACCAACTACCAATTGCAAGGAAAGTAAATCAACAACTCAAATCATCAATTAAAAGAACATCAAACATTAAATTTCATTCAATGTAAACAAAATCCAACATGAGCATTCATGAACATAAAAAAGACATAAAAGTAAAATTGACAAGAGAACTAAGAAGAATAGAGTAGTATAAACAAGAAATTATGAAGGAAACAAGATGAGAACATGAAAATTGACCTAGATCTAAGATGGAAATATCCTAAGAACCCTAATTCTAGAGAGAAGAGAGAGCTTCTCTCTCTAGAAACTAACCTACATGATGCTAACACTTCAAACAACTGCTTCCCCCTTTGCTTGGGCTTTAATTATGCATGAAATACACTAAAAAACAAGTTGGAATTGGGCCTGGTGAGCTCAGAAATCGCCCCCAGCGTTTTGCCTTTAAGTGAGTCACGTGCGAGTATCGGTGCGTACGCGCCATGTGCGCGTGCGCGTCGATTGGCTTAATTCCTTATCCTTGCGGACGCGTCATGTACGCGTGCGCGTCCCTAAGCGAGGTCACTTTTGCGTGTGCGCGCCTTGTACGCTTGCCCGCCCATTGATGCATTCCCAATTTTTGTTTCCTCATGCATTTTCCACTTTGTATGCTTTTTTTTTCTCATTTCTTCCATCCAATGCTTGCCTTATGAACCTGAAATCACTTAACAAACACATCAAGGCATCGAATGGAATTAAGGTGAATTAAAATCACCAATTTAAGGCCTAAAAAGCATGTTTTCACATTTAAGCATAAATTAAGGGAGAATTACAAAACCATGCTATTTTATTAGATAAATATGGGAAAAGGTGAATAAATTCCCTAAAATAAGCACAAGATAAACCATGAAATCGGGGTTTATCACAGTGCCCACATCTCTAAAATATAATGACTTAGGAAAGGCGAAGGCGATCCTAGAACTTTGACAATCAGATTATGAAACTTAAAGATAATAAATTGTAAACCACAAATAGGGTAGGTCATCTAAGGTTCTAAATCTTAACTAATGTCTAACTAAAACCCTCCGTCATCTACTTTCCTCTAAAACCTCCAACTCCGGGGGAAAACACAGACAAGCAAGGAGACAATAGCGAACACAAGTAGAATACAATTACAGCAGGTAGCAAATTTAGCAAGTAGGCATAATAATCATGTAGGCAAGCCCAATTAATGCAGAATCAAACAAGACACACAAATGTATATGTTGCATGCCTGTCCTATGGCTGATGATATCATCTGTCAGTTATATAGCCAATCCGACATGTCTTGGTAGCTAATCATGGACAGAAACACCCTTCGCGGAGCAAGCGGGTTTGAGCTACAACCCCTTTACTACTACCCGCTTAACCCAGGGCCAGTGGAATAACCACTACTGCGGCTGCTACCCAGGAGGGTGTTTAAAAGCTCAACCTGGAGCAAGCAGAATAATCGACTACTGCTACTACTACCTAGGCGTCACAATCACTGACATGGAGCAAGTGGGACGAACCACAATCCTTGCTACTGCCCAGATGTCACAATCACTGACATGGAGCAAGCGGGACAAATCACAATCCTTGCTACTGCGCAAGTATCTCATTCAAGAATTCATTCAATCTTAAGTCAATCATTAATTATAATTCATCAACATTTCATCATCAATCATTCTCATGTATCATATTCATTCAAAATTCAATAATTAACTCAGTTTTTCATAATTCTCCTTCCTCATCTCATACCCAGAGCAAGTGAACAATGCCAGTGCCTACTAGCCGGGGGTCACATATCACATTTATTTACAAACTATCATTTTCGCACTTCCTCAATCATAATTCATTACTCCAAACCTTTCTTCATCAACAAATTATCTTCCTCACAGCCCAAAATCATACTTCACTACCTACCCAAAGATCCACCTACCAGGCTTTAAACAAATGTTAAAAGGGTTTTGAAAGCTAGTGGAATACATTTAGAAACAAAAATCAATGTTTTGGAAAAACAGGGCTCGCGTATGCATCACTACGCCTGCGTACGGATCATTGAAAAATTCGCCCATCCCGCGTATGCGCCACTCAGCCGCGTATGCAGAGGCACTGGGCAGAGACCACCATCCACGTATAGGGGGTCCGTGTACGCGGGCTTAGCAGCAGAAGCAAAAAGCTGCTAAGTCCAAAATTCCTGTTTTGCACACCGAACATCGAACACGCATAACTTTTTCGTTTTAAAATATTTTTCCTCCGTTCTTTAAACCGTGTAAACCTCTCGGACCAAATTTTCTTTCAAGAAAAGTTTGATAAAATTCAGAGGTCCAGAAGCCAAGTTATTCTTCGCCAAAGTTGGCTAAAAATCATAGTTTTTATAAAACTTTACAAACCTCCACTTTTCAAAACATATCAATTCCAAACCTTTTTAAAACCAACTCAAACCTTATCAATTCAGCATTAAACATTTCCCAACACATATTTTCAACTTCTTCATTCAATTCATAACCTACCAATTCCCCACTTTCATCAAAATCAAATTCAAAGTTTCAAATTAAACCATATTCAATACTTCAACTTCCAACAATACTCAACTTAATCAACCATTATGCATACCAATCAATATCGTATACAAATTACATATTCATCAACAAGAGCATTAATCTTAACCTTCAAAACTATTAACCATATAATCAATACAATGCACCTCAACTAATCAACAACATCAACAATTTAGTTCCTATCCTAGAGGGTCACTAGCCTAAGTTTTCACAATACATTATATTTCAGATACGAGAAACCGAAACCATCCTTGGACAATTTTCTGATAAACCCAGAACACCTCAAGCGTTCTCGCACCACAAGCTCCACAACTCCAGCCCCCTCACCAATGACACCCAGCCTCCAAAGTTAATCCTCTAGCTTCCAATTTTTTAAATTAACTCCAACCGATAACCAATTTCAATCTAACACTACAATTATCACTATAATCAATATAGAGTTCACTAATTCAACATTTTCACAAAGAGTTTGAGGGTTCTTACCTGACTTACCTGACCTACAGCTCAAACAAGCTAACCTGACAATACCTACAAGTTAACTCGAACCTAAACACCGAAATCATGCAAAATTCAACATAATTTTACATTGAGTTTTGAAATTGGGAAAGATAAAATTGAAAAGGAAAACGTGGATTTCTTACCTAATTATGTTCTGGGCTTTATAGAGCTCGACGCTGCGATCGCGTGGCCGCAAAGGGTGCGGCGATCGGAGCTCCAGATTGAAAGTTATATGAGTTTCAGTGAAGGGTTAGGGTTTGGAACTTACCCTCTTCTTCCCTCTTGTGTTTCTGCATTCTTCACATGCATAGGAAAGAAAATGAGCTGAAGCTCATTTATATTAAGGAATTGGGTTGGCCCTGGGCACAATACGGGCCTGGTTCGTCCGGTTCGACTCGTTTGGCCCAATTTTGGCCAAATTCTTTAAAATTAGTGTCAAAATTCTTGTTTTAATTAGCTCTACCTCAATAAACTATAAAATTCTATTTTCTAATTATTTTGATTAATAATTAATTTATTGCCTAATTATTTACAAATTTTGCGGGTTTTATAGAGTTTGTTCCAGATAGGATTGGGTTAAATCTTAGGGAAATTGGTGTTTGTAATCGTTGAAAGATAGTGAAAATTATTCCACCACTGTTGTGGGAGGGACTAGATGTAAGTCGCATTGCACATAGTGACTGAACCAGGATATATGGCTGTTTCACTTTTTTTTTCTCTGTTCTAATTCTGGTTTTATCTTCTAAGAGACAAAATAAAATTATCTTACTTATTCTAACCAACAAGACGTCACAGCTACTCTTGACTCATACAATTTAGTTCTATCTCCTTTATCGAAAAGAGACAAAATAAAAGTGTCTCCTGAACTTTAAACAAAGAAGACTTAGCATATTCTTAAAAGTTCTATCCAGTTTAAAGTAAAAACAAGCAATGTAAAAAGAAACCTAAATTCAACCGTCCATTCTCTAAGTTACTAATATCCATCAGTTAGTTATAGCAATTAGTAAATTAGAAGGTAATTATTTTAGCTAATGCATTATGACTCTATCTCTCTTTTATTTCTAACTCTATCGTTTGTATGTGTGTCAATATATAGATTTCACCCTTATTCTCTCAAAATATCCCTCTTTTTCATTTCCTAATACACTTATTGGATGAG
>NC_029792.2:34942444-34946496 GCF_000816755.2 Arachis ipaensis
AATTTGAACCTTGCTAGTAACAATATTGGTGGACTCTTTCCTAGCAAAGGTATGAATTTACATGAATTATTAGAACATAATTTTCATGCATTGTAAGTATAAATGAGTTAAAAGAGTTTTATGTAAAAAATCAACTAGATATTATGATATTAGCAAAAATAATTAACTTTCAAACTTACTATTTAAAAAGTCATCTAAATACATAAATCTAATTAGATGATTGTATGTAAACTTTTTTATTGTATTCATGCATCAAAATTAAATTCTTATATTATTTTATACATAAGAATTTGTTTAATTTGTAGATTCTGATTAGAAATATTTGTTTAGTGGTATCACATCTGCAAAACTTGGTGATGTTGGACTTGAGTTTTAATTATCTTTATGGCGGCTTGACAACTCAAGGTACCCATTTCTATTTGAGGATTCATTTTTATCTCGTTTGGTGGGTTTATCAAAAGAATTGTGTTATTCGTATTATCTATCTGAAAGCATTAGGTAGAACTCATTAGTTATAGTATCTATGGTTGATTTTTATTCAAATTTTTATTTTCGTTTAGGAATGACAGTGCAATGGCGCGGGCAGGGATAGATTTTCGCACTACTTGAATTAGTCTAGCCCTATTTTATTCTATATAAATCCTATCCTGTTAGAACTCGTGAATAATAAAAATTTGTATCCTAATTCGTTCCGTGGAGTACTTGTCCATGGACGGATATACCCATATCCGATCCCGTTTCCTCCCAAGCACCAACTGTCTTATCAAAATTCACCATGAATTAGGTTGGATAATTACCCACCCCAGCTAAATAGGAACAAGACGAGTACTCGCAGGTACAAATTATATTATTATCTCTATTTTAGTCATTTTGATTACATTGTAAATTCAAAATTCGAGTGCAAGCTAAGTGCGATTAAACTAAAAAAGTTTTGAACTGACATTATATCTTCACTTAGTGATTAAAAGTTCGTTTTTGTAGAGACATATAAAAATAAGGAAGACCTATTATATTTTAAAACACCATTAAGAAGAGTTTATTAATGAAAGGATTATTTTAAAAATACTTAAGAGAATGACCAATTTTTTTTTTAAGTAGGCATTATATTCTTAGTTGTTGTTGTCAATTGTATTACTATATAACCAAATCTTGAATGGGTGAAAGTATCTACATAAAATTCTACATAAAGTCAGCAGATATTTTAATAGAAATATATATCAAACTGGATTAAAATTACTTGAGTTGATGTAATATTTATAGAAGTGTGAATTTAATGCAGCTGACTATTTCAAAATGGGAGAACTTACTCTGTAGATTGAGGGCACTTAACTATCCTCATTATGAGGAAGGTTTTATGCATAACAAAAAGTTATTCCCTCTACACGTAGTGAATTTGGAGGAGTGAGGGAAGCATATGGCTTGCTTCCTAAGTTAGATCGGGTCATGGATGAAAGAATCCGAATTGGAACCCTTCCGGATATAGGTGATCTATCAGCCGTCAGCGCGTTGGGTCAGATCGAGTTAAACTTTAATATAGAAACAGGATAGGGCTTCTTGAGTTATTGAACTCATATTTTTTTTTGGTGACTAAATAGAAAAGAAAGAAAGAAAAAGAGACAAAACCAAATTAATTGGATAGGGTCATATCTAAATCTATTAGATGTTGAAGCTCACTCCATGGTTGGCTCCAATTCGAGTGAATGTCCGCGACAGAAGCAGCTGCTTTAGCCATACAATCTGCAACACTATTTGCAGTCCTCTGAATTAAAAGAATAGAGACTCTCCAATTCCAATTCATAACCTCCTGTATATGTTTTGCCAAATCCCATTCCGAAATATCCTTACCAAGCATTCTTTGGTTTACCAAGAAAAGAGCTTCTAAACAGTCTGTTTCACAAATAACCTCACGAAATCCACTCTCCCAAGCAAGAAGTAAACCTCTCCAAATTGCATACAATTCAGCAAAAAGAACACTGCACACTTCGACTTTCCCAGTGCAACCTTTCAACCAACATCCATCAGGATTGCGAATGATACAACCAAAACCAGCATAGCCAGAAGGAGCAAACCAACTAGCATCACAATTCAATTTAACAGAATAAACTGGAGGTGGAACCCAATGCAAACAAAGTGAAGGAGGAGACAGAGATTGATGCATAGCAAAAATAGTGTGAAACTCCCTTACTGAACTACGAATCAAACTCACCACTTTACTAGGACTCCAAGAGTCATCTATATTAAATAAGTCATGGTTCCTGCTTCTCCAAATCCACCAGATGGTCGAAAAGAAAAGAAAAAAATTTTCACTCCTTGCACCTTTGTAGAGCCAATCATGTAAATTCGAGTTATCTGAATACAGGCCTAAAAGGTTCCAGACCTCCTTGGCACTAGGGCACTCCCGAAGACAATGAAGAATTGATTCAGAACCATTCTGACATCGATGACAGATGCTAGATAAAGCTAAACCACGACCCAAACGAAAATCTGCCGTAGGAATAGCATTATGAAGACTGAGCCAAATCAAGAACTTGTACTTCTCAGGAATATGCAGTCGCCATATCCACAACCAATTATCATGCTCATTCCAGTCAAACTTTCTTTTGACTAGCCAACTGTACCCACTCCTAGCTGAGTAAAGTCTAGAAGATGCCACACCCCACGACCAACCCGAACTCTCTCCAGCATTCAAATCTGGATTATAAGCATTCAAACGCTGTTTGACATCTTCTGGAATGATAGAGAAAATATCATGGAGATTCTATTGACCATCTTTCCAAACGTCTCTAATAGTTAAATCAGAGTCAGATATATGTATAAAAGGGACATCTTGAGCAATTGGACCCTCAATACTCCAATTGTCAAACCAAAAAGATTGATCAAGTGACCCAACGCACCAAGAGAAGGCATCCTTAAGAGCACCAAAAGCCTTTGAGATACTCTTCCAAACATGAGAAGCATTGCAAGGGACAGGGCCATCTAAAACTCTCTCATTCCTCATATACTTCGCCCTCAATAGAGCAACCCAAGGCTTGTCCTGACAATGAAAAAGTTGCCACACCAATTTACCAAGTAAAGATATATTAACACACGTAGGATCTCTAACACCCAGGCCACCAAATTTTTTTGGAGTGATCACGGTCCTCCAATTAACAAGAGAAAGACCTTTACCATCAACTTGACCCTTCCAAAGGAACTGTCTCATCATAAAAGATAATTTATCGCAAACCCAATTTGGAAAAAAAGATATCTGCATATGATAGACAGGAATGGATGCTGCAACAGAATTGATCAGGCAAAGTCTCCCTGCTTTATTTAGAAGCCTTCCTTTCCAATTAGCTAATCTTCCCCTCACTTTTTCAATCACCGAGTGAAAAGAAGCCCTACTCGTACGGGAATGATTAAGGTTAACTCCAAGATATCTTCCTAAGTTCAAAGCAAAACGTATTGAAGAAACACTAGTAAAAATATCTCTTCTACGAGCAGTCACATTTTTAGAACAAAAAGCTTTAGACTTTTCAAGATTCACTTTCATGCCAGATGCCTTGCAAAAAATGTTAAGAGAATGCATGACCATTTGGACCTGACTCTTTGTAGCCTGACAGAAGAGTAAGAGATCATCTGCAAACATCAAATGAAAAAATTTTGGGTCACCCCTAGTGACAGAAACTGGTTTCCACACACCCTCGACCACCTTATGAGATATATAGCAAGCAAGTCTTTCCATACAAAGCACAAATAAGTAAGGAGACATTGGATCGCCCTGTCTAAGCCCCATTCTAGGAGCAAAACTATCCAATCTATTCCCATTCCACATAATAGAAAGAGATGATGCACGGACACAAGTCATAATCAAATTAACAGTGATGATAGGAAAACCATATAGAAACGGATAGAAAAATTTCCGATATTTCAAGTTCAAATATTAACTTTTGGCAATAGAATTGCAAATTAAACTTATTTTAGTTCGATTTAGTTGGAAATTAAATATGAGAATTAGAATTATCTAAAAAATTGAAAATTATATTTTTATTTTATTTTAATATAAATTTTTT
>NC_029792.2:34946736-34950414 GCF_000816755.2 Arachis ipaensis
ATTATTTTAGAATAGTTTAGTTATTTTTAAAATATTAGTAGTAAAGATATGTATTTTAAATTTTAATTTTAAGTTTTTGATTATTTTATATTTTTATTTACATAGAATCGAGTTAATCAGTTCAATAAATAATCCATCAGTTAAACCAATAACTCAGTAATCCAATAGCTTAACCGATTTGATCATCGATTCAATTCTGATAACTATGAGAATATTTATTCTCGGAATGTTTCAAATCTACTATTAAAGATTTGAATATTAATGCTTTTTTAAAAAATAAAATAAAAGAAAATTACAAACATACACCAAGTTCTCTTTAGGTGCAACCTGTTTTTCTTTTCTTATTTAAACCAAAATAATAAGTTGAAACAATTAAATATGATCATGTGTATATATAGCATCTAAACGTATTTCTCTATCTATTCTTGTAAAGCTTTGGCAAATCTAAGCAATTTGCAAGTCCTTAAATTAGGTCAATTATCTCTCAATGGATCTCTCCCAATTCAAGGTGAGCAAATCTTCATTGTTACCTCCAAAAAAATTTATCTTTTTACCCTCAGCTTTAATTTGAATACCCATGATGACATGATGTAAAATTGCATTCTAATCATGTTATATACTACTCATATGTAGGTTTATGTAAAATGAAACAACTAAAAGTGCTAGACTTATATGGAAATGCATTCGAAGGAACTTTGGATGCATGTGTGGCAAATTTGACATCGCTTCGAGTTCTTGATCTCTTCGGAAACTTCTTAAGCGGGAACGTTTTTGGACCTTGGATTTCTAGCCTTGCATTGTTGGAGACCCTTTCCCTGGGTATGAATTCATTTGAGGGCATATTCTCATTAAACATGTTGGCTAACCATTCAAAGCTTAAGGTGTTAGAACTCGAAGAAATGGATTCTGAAACGTTTCAAGTGCAAACCGAAACCTCCCCTTGGATTGCATCATTTCAATTGGAACAATTAGACATTTCCAGTTGCAAAGTCAACTCGCATACAAAAACACTTCCTTCTTTCCTTTCATCTCAGACCAGTTTGGAAATTATTGCCCTATTAGATAACGATCTAGTTGGTTCATTTCCCATCAATTGAAAGAAGTATACTTTGGCGGCAATTGTTTTACTGGACCTTTTGAACTACCCTTTGATCTAAATTATCATCACATGGATCAACTAGAGTTCTTGGACATATCAGACAACAAAATCCAAGGTGAGCTCCCCAGGAACATAGGAGTTGTCTTCCCAAATTTAATTCTTCTGGATGTGTCTAACAATAAGTTTGGCGGTCATATTCCCCAATCAATTGGAGAGATGGAAAATTTGACAACATTGTATCTTGAAATAACAGATTTTCTGGAAACTTACATGAGCACATTCTTAATGGATGCTTGTCATTGTCTAGTTTGATTATGGATAATAACCAGCTAAATGGAACACTTCCCAGTTTCACTGGAAATCCAAAGCTTGTCTTGTTATTTGCATCAAGGAACAATTTTCAGGGTTCTATAACGAGAGAGTTTTGCAGGCTTGGACTTGCCATTTTGGACCTCTCTTTCAATAACCTTTCTGGTACCTTACCACCATCTTGTTTAAATAGGTCGTTCATAAACTTGCAAGGAAATAGCATCACTGGTAAAATACCCGAGGCACCGACGAACATGTCAGTGTTGATGGATTTGAGTGACAATAAATTTACAGGAAGTATTCCAGAAAGTATATACAGTCTCCCGAATTTGAGGTATTTATTATTGGCAGGTAATGACCTACAAGGCCAACTTTCCAGTCAAATATGTCAGTTAAAAAATCTCCAGGCCTTAGACCTTTCACGCAACAACTTATCTGGCTTTATTCCTTCTTGCTTGAACAAGATACGATTTTCAGAAGAAAGTTATGATACACCGAGTAGAATACCTGGATTCTCTTCAAGAGGTGTAGACATCATCGAGAAAACTTTGATGCTTGTTTTGATGCTTTTGTTTATGGAACAGAAAGTGCAATTCACAATAAAAGCTTCTTCTCGTGAATATAAAGGTGATATACTTGAAGACATATCAGTATTAGATTTGTCATCTAACCAATTGACGGGAAAAATTCCTTATCAGATAGGAAATTTACGTGACCTTTATGCACTTAACCTGTCCAACAATAATCTGAGTGGATCAATTCCAAAGAGCTTCAAGAAATTGCAAAGTATAGAGAGCTTGGATCTTTCAAATAACAAATTGAGCGGACAGATCCCACTTGAGTTACAAGACTTGCACTCATTAGCTATCTTGAATGTGTCTTACAACAACTTATCAGGTAGTGATCAAGGACAATTTGGCACCTTTGGTGATAGCAACTACAAAGGAAACCCATATCTCTCTTGGGGTATTAGCAATAGAAGAATTGCAGCATCGCCACTATCTCCCATTCAATTGGATGAGGTAAACCACGATGATTCTTCAGTGGATTCCACTTCCTTCTATTGGAGTTTTGTTGCCACCTTTGTCACGGTGCTCTTGGCAATGCTGACGATCCTTTGGGTCAATCCTCATTAGCGCGGAGCGTGGTTTTATTTTATTGAAGGAGTTCTTCTCAAATGTTTTGGTGGACTTCTTAGAGATGCATTCTACTAGGAAAAAGAAAATTGTGTATGATCTATCTTGCTAGCTTGCTTAAGAAGCCATACTTGTATAGCATCACTCAAGAAGAATAAAGTTTGTATGCACTTCTGAACTATTTCTATCTCTCAAATTCCCATAACTTTGTTTTTAATGTCATTTAGTAGTTGTGTGCTAGTAATATGTTTTACTATCACAAATTCACAGTGTGCTAAATGTATGCTAAAATATGGTGTTATTAATTAGATAAAAAGTAAATATTAAATACATATTAAATTAGTTGTTATATATTTATATATAAATATATATTTTAATTTTTAATATATATTTTATATTTTAATATATATTTTATACAAATAATTAATTTTAGTTTTAATTTTAATTTTAATTTTAATATTAATTTTAATATACAATTAGCATCATTGTTAAATCAAACTTGATAAATTTTACGTTATTGCTGTCAACGAAAGAAGACTCAAGAAGATATTAATCATGCCAAATATCGTATAATTCAAAGGTTTCATTATCTATTCTATCATATGAAAATTTGAGTTTTTGTACTTATTCATAAAGTTAACGTGACATACTTTTAAGAGTATTTTTTTTTATTTTTTTTAACTCATTAAATATAATTCATTATGATGGATTAATTATATTAACTAATTAATTTAATTAGATATTTAAGTATCACACAATTTAATATTTTGTATATCAATTAATTGAATATAATAAATACAAATTAATTTAGTTAAAAGTTAATTGTTTTATAGTTTTCTATATATATAAATATGACAGAATAAAATTGTAAAAATAATCTTTTTATCACTTTAGTATTTTAACTCTTTTTTTTACGTGTAATTTTGTTTTGTACTAACTTTGTTTATTTAATGATAAAATATACTCGTGTTAATTTTATTATATAATAGTCTATTTTTCTCTCATATATTTTGATTTGTATAATTATTATTGATCTTGCTGTTGGTTGTTATTTTCTTGAATTGTTTTTTTTATGACATGATAATTTAAAAAAAAAAAGCAAAAAAAAATATAGCCAAAAATGGAGGCTAAAAG
>NC_029792.2:34950435-34957599 GCF_000816755.2 Arachis ipaensis
AATTCATCATTTGATAGATTTAAACTCTTTGTATTATCGTCATTGAAAATTTCAAATACTATTATAAAATTTTAGATATTTTTTATCTTATTGTTCTTAAATTATACATTATACTGTTTATTTGAAGAGTTTTATTTTTTTTTAAATAAGTGTGACATTATATACTTTTTTGGATATAAAGAAATAATGAAGTTGAAGTGAATAACAAAATTAATTATATAATAAGATACAAATTTTTAGAATTTCTAACACAATTGACAAATTTTTTGTTTTAAAATAAAATAATTTCATTTCAATTTTAGTTCTTTCCATCCGATCTGATGAGAATTCTTTTCCTATGCCAATGGCTCCATTTTTTTTAAGATATCAATCTTATTTTAGCAAATAGAAATATATGACGGGCTTTAGGGGAAAAAAAAGGGAAGAGGGGCTCGCTTTTCAATCTTGCCGCACAACTCATATCGGCAAACTTCATTGTTTTGTTAAGGTTTCTACACTTTATGATGGAGCTGACATGACATACTCTGGAGAGTATTTCTCGGTTTAATTATTTTAACTCATTCAATACAATTTATTACAATAACTTAGCTATATCAGCTTATTGATTTGATTAGAATAGGAATGGCTTTGGTATACAGGAAAGGTGAAGAATAGGAACGTGGTTGGTATTATTATGGATAAGCAGTGGAAGAAGGACGCAGTGGATGCCAAGAGGGTGGGAGATCGGATCATCTCTATCAAACTTGTGGTGGAGGGAGGTGCTTTTCATGTGATTAGCGCCTATGCACCCCAAGTGGGTTTAGACGAACAACACAAGATAAGGTTTTGGGAGGATCTAGAGAGTTTGGTCTAAGGCATACTGGTGCACGAAATTGTGATCATCAATGGCGCCAACAACTTGGTACGCACAATTGTAATCTCAACTCTTTTTCACAATTCCGCACAACTAACCAACAAGTGTACTGGATCGTCCAAGTAATAAACCTTACGTGAGTAAGGGTCAATCCCACGGAGATTGTCGGCTTGAAGTAAGCTATGGTCATCTTGTAAATCTCAGTCAGGCGGATTCAAATGGTTATGGAGGATTGATAATTAAAAGATGAATAAAAGATAAAATAAGATAGAAATACTTATGTAATTCATTGGTGAGAATTTCAGATAAGCGTATGAAGATACTTTGCTCCTCCTGAACTTCTACTTTCCTATTGTCTTCATCCAATCATTCATACTCCTTTCCATGGCAAGCTGTATGTTGGGTTTCACCGTTGTCAATGGCTACCTCCCGTCCTCTTAGTGAAAATGGTCCAAATGCGCTGTCACCGCATGGCTAATCATCTGTCGGTTCTCGATCATGTTGGAATAGGATCCATTGATCCTTTTGTGTCTGTCACTACGCCCAACACTCGCGAGTTTGAAGCTCGTCACAGCCATCCCTTTCCAGATCCTACTCGGAATACCACAGACAAGGTTTAGACTTTCCGGATCTCAGGAATAGCCGCCAATAATTCTAGCCTATACCACGAAGGTTCTAATCTTAGATTAGAAACCCAAGAGATATACATTCAAGCTTGTTGCATGTAGAATGGAAGTGGTTGTCAGGCACGCGTTCATAGGTGAGAATGGTGATGAGTGTCACATAATCATCACATTCATCATGTTCTTGAGTGCGAATGAATATCTTAGAATAAGAATAAGCTTGAATTGAATAGAAAAACAATAGTACTTTACATTAATTCATGAAGAACAGCAGAGCTCCACACCTTAATCTATGGTATGTAGAAACTCCACCGTTGAAAATACATAAGAACAAGGTCTAGGCATGGCCGTGAGGCCAGCCCCCATAAAGATCTAAGATAGCATAAGACTAATCGAAGATGAAAATACAATAGCAGAAGGTCCTATTTATAGAGAACTAGTAGCCTAGGGTTTACTAAAATGAGTAAATGATGCAGAAATCTACTTCCAGGCCCACTTGGTGTGTGCTTGGGCTGAGCATTGAAGCTTTCACGTGTAGAGGCTTCTCTTGGAGTTAAACGCTAGCTTTTGTGCCAGTTTGGGCGTTTAACTCCAGCTTTTATGCCAGTTCTGGCGTTTTGACGCCAGAATTTTTATGCTGACTTGGAACGCCGGTTTGGGCCATCAAATATAAGGTAAAGTATGAACTATTATATATTGCTGGAAAGCCCACGATATCTACTTTCCAACGCAATTCAGAGCGCGCCAATTGGGCTTCTGTAGCTCCAGAAAATCCACTTCGAGTACAGGAAGGTCAGAATCCAACAGCATCTGCAGTCCTTTTTCAGCCTCTAAATCAGATCTTTCCTCAGGTCCCTCAATTTCAGCCAGAAAATACCTGAAATCATAGAAAACCACAAAACTCATAGTAAAGTTTAGAAATATAATTTTTAATTAAAAACTAATAAAAATATAATAAAAACTAACTAAAACATACTAAAAACTACCTAAAAATAGTGCCAAAAAGCGTATAAATTTTCCGCTCATCACAACACTAAACTTAAATTGTTGGTTGTCCCCAAGCAACTGAAAATCAAATAGGATAAAAAGAAGAGAATATACAATGAATTTCAAAAATATCTATGAAGATCAGTCTTAATTAGATGAGCGGGGCTATTAGCTTTTTGCTTCTGAATAGTTTTGGCATCTCACTTTATCCTTTGAAGTTCAGAATGATTGGCAACTATAGGAACTCAGAATTTAGATAGTGTTATTGATTCTCCTAGTTCAGTATGTTGATTCTTGAACACAGCTACTTTATGAGTCTTGGCCGTGACCCTAAGCACTTTGTTTTCCAGTATTACCACTGGATACAAAAATGTCACAGACACATAACTGGGTGAACCTTTTCAGATTGTGACTCAGCTTTGCTAGAGTCCCTAATTAGAGGTGTCCAGAGCTCTTAAGCACACTCTTTTTTTTTGCTTTGGACCACGACTTTAACCGCTCAGTCTCAAGCTTTTCACTTGACACCTTCACGCCACAAGCACATGGTTAGGGACAGCTTGGTTTAGCCGCTTAGGCCAGGATTTTATTCCTTTAGGCCTTCCTATCCACTGATGCTCTAAGCCTTGGGTCCTTTTTATTTTTACCCTTGCCTTTTGGTTTAAAGGGCAATTGGCTTTTTTTGCTTGCTTTTTTTTTTCGCCATTCTCTCTTTTTTTTTCTGCAAGCTTTTTATTCACTGCCTTTTCTTGCTTCAAGAATAATTTTTTATGATTTTTCAGATTATCAATAACATTTCTCCTTTTCCATCATTCTTTTAAGAGCCAACAATTTTAACATTCATAAACAACAAATTCAAAAATATGCACTGTTCAAGCATTCATTCAGAAAACAAAGAGGATTGCCACCACATCAAAATAATTAATCTGTTTTAAAATTCGAAATTCATGTACTTCTTTTTTTTTTTCTTTTTTTTAATTAAAATATTTTTTTATTTAAGAAAGGTGATAGATTCATAGGACGTTTCATAGCTTAAAGGCATAGACACTAAGACACTAATGATCATGTAGTAAAGACACAAACATAAATAAAACATAAAGCATAATTTTCGAAAAATAGAAAAATAAGAACAAGGAAATTAAAGAACGGGTCCACCTTAGTGATGGCGGCTTGTTCTTCATCTTGAAGATCTTATGGAGTGCTTGAGCTCCTCAATGTCTCTTCCTTGCTTTTGTTGCTCCTCCCTCATGACTCTTTGGTCTTCTCTAATTTCATGGAGGAGGATTGAATGCTCTTGGTGCTCCACCCTTATTTGTCCCATATTGGAACTTAATTCTTCAAGGGAGGTGTTAATTTTCTCCCAATAGTTTTCTGGAGGAAAATGCATCCCTTGAGGCATCTCAGGAACTTCATGATGAGGAATTTCCTCATGCTCTTGGTGAGGTTCTCTTGTTTGCTCCATCCCTTTCTTAGTGATGGGCTTGTCCTCATCAATGAGGATGTCTTCCTCTATGTCAATTCCAGTTGAATTGCAGAGGTGACTGATGAGCGGATAACTTATACGCTTTTTGGCATTGTTTTTACATAGTTTTTAGTATGATTTAATTAGTTTTTAATATATTTTTATTAGTTTTTAAATAAAAATCACATTTCTGGACTTTACTATGAGTTTGTGTGTTTTTCTGTGATTTCATATATTTTCTGGCTGAAATTGAGGGACCTGAGCAAAAATCTGATTCAGAGGCTGAAGAAGGACTGCAGATGCTGTTGGATTCTGACCTCCCTGCACTCAAAGTGGATTTTCTGGAGCTACAGAAGTCCAAATTATGCACTCTCAATTGCGTTGGAAAGTAGACATCCAGAGCTTTCCAGAAATATATAATAGTCCATACTTTGCCTGAGTTTTAATGATGCAAACTGGCGTTCAACTCCAAGGAAGACCTCTACACGTGAAAGCTTCAATGTTCAGTCCAAGCACACACCAAGTGGGCCCGAAAGTGGATTTCTGCATCATTTACTTATTTCTGTAACCCTAGTAACTAGTTTAGTATAAATAGAACATTTTACTATTGTGTTAGACATCTTTGGATTATCTTTTATCTTTTGATCATATTTTGATGATTGAACCCTCTTTGGGAGGCTGGCCATTCGGCCATGCATGGACCATTATCACTTATGTATTTTCAACGGTAGAGTTTCTACACACCATAGATTAAGGTGTGGAGCTCTGTTGTTCCTCATGAATTAATGCAAAGTACTATTGTTTTTCTATTCAATTAAAGCCTATTTCTTCTCTAAGATATTCATTCGCACACAAGAACATGATGAATGTGATGATTATGTGACGCTCATCACCATTCTCACTTATGAACGCGTGCCTGACAACCGCTTCCGTTCTACATGCAAACAAGCTTGAATGTGTATCTCTTAGCCTCCTGATCGTGAGATCAGAGTCTTCATGGTATAGGCTAGCATTATTGGCGGCCATTCTTGAGTCCGAAAAGTCTAAACCTTGTCTGTGGTATTCCGAGTAGGATCTGGGAAGGGATGGCTGTGACGAGCTTCAAACTCGTGAGTGCTGGGCGTAGTGACAGACGCAAAAGGATTACTGAATCCTATTCCAGTATGATCGAGAACCGACAGATGATTAGCCGTGCGGTGACAGCGCTTTTTGGACCATTTTCACTGAGAGGACGGGAAGTAGCCATTGACAACGGTGATGCCCTACATAAAGCTTGCCATGGAAAGGAGTATGAAGGATTGGATGAAGCAGTAGGAAAATAGAGGTTCAGAAGGAATAAAAGCATCTCCATACGCTTATCTGAAATTCTCACCAATGAATTACATAAGTATCTCTATCATTATTTTACGTTTTATTTATCTTTTCATTATTAAAACTCTATAACCATTTGAATCCGTCTGACTGAGATTTACAAGGTGACCATAGCTTGCTTTAAGCCGACAATCTCCATGGGATTGACCCTTACTCACGTAAGGTTTATTACTTGGATGACCCAGTGCACTTGCTAGTTAGTTGTTCGAAGTTGTGACAAAGAACTAAGATTATAAACGTGCGTATAAAGTTTTTGGCACCGTTACCAAGGAATGAACGATCATGATTTCGCATACCAAGTTTTTGGCGCCGTTACCGGGGAATGAACGATCACGATTTTGCATACCAAGTTTTTGGCGCCGTTGCCGGGGATTGTTCGAGTTTGGACAACTGACGGTTCATCTTGTTGCTCAGATTAGGTAATTTTATTTTAATTCTAAGCTTTTTATTTTTATTAATTTTATCTTTATTTTCGAAAAATTTTCAAAAAAAATATTTTTAAAATAAATAAATCATTCTATGTTCTTCAAAATTTTTAAGAATGAATTCTAGAGTTTCACGATGATCTGTTGAATTCTGGCTGGCTGTGAAGCCATGTCTAATCCTTTGGACCTAGATTTCAACTTATCATCACAAGAGTCCGTAGATTCTCATCTAATCAGCTGTTATATGTCTGATTTGTATTTGCTGAAACTTGGCTGGCCATTGGCCAGGTCTAGTGTTTTGGACTGGAGCTTTCACTGAAAGCTTGGCTGGCTAGTAAGCCATGTCTAATTCCTGGACCGGAACTTTAGACTAACATTTCATGATTCCTGGAATTCTTATTAAAAATTTTGAAATCCTTATTTTTCTTTCCAAATAATTTTCGAAAAATCCAAAAAAAATTTAATAAAATCATAAAAACAAAAAATTTGATGTTTCTTGTTTGAGTCTTGTGTCAAATTTTAAGTTTGGTGTCAATTGCATGCTTTTAATTTTTCTTTAAATTTTCGAAGAACACATGCATTGAGTCTCTTTCTTGTTCTTCATGATCTTCAAGTTGTTCTTGACAAGTCTTCTTGTTTGATCTTCATATTTTCTTGTTTTGTGTCTTTTCTTGTTTTTCATATGCATTTTCAATTTGTTAGTGTCTAAACATTAAAAATTTTTAAGTTTGGTGTCTTGCATATTTTCTTGTCTTAAAAATTTTCAAAAATAAGTTTTTGGTGTTCATCTTGACATTCAAAGTGTTCTTGGTTTTCATCTTGACATTCAAAGTGTTCTTGCATGCATCATGTGTTTTGATTCAGAATTTTCATGTTTTGAGTCTTTTTGTTGTTTTTCTCTTTCTTCATTAAAAATTCAAAAATAAAAAAAATATTTTTCCCTTATTCACTCATAAATTTTCGAAAATTTGAGTTGACTTTTTCAAAAATTTTTAAAATCTAGTTATTTTTTATGAGTCAAATCAAATTTTCAATTTAAAAATTCTATCTTTTTCAAATCTTTTAAAAAAAATCAAATCTTTTTCATTTTTCTTTAATAATTTTTAAATTTTCAAAATTTATTTTCAAAAATATTTTTTAATTCTATTTGATATTTTCGAAATTAATGCTAACAATTAATGTGATTGATTCAAAAAAATTTTAAGTTTGTTACTTACCTAGTAAGAAAGGTTCAATCTTTAAATTTTTAAATCATATCTTTTTGTTTCTTGTTAGACAAGTAATCAACTTTAATTTTCAAAATAAAATCTTTTTAAATTTCTTTTTCAATTTTTTTTTCAAAATAAGTTTCAATCACATCTTTTTCAAAATCTTTTCTAACTTCTTATCTTTTCAAAAATTGATTTTCAAATATTTTTCAATTAACTACTTGACTTTTTGTTTGAT
>NC_029792.2:34957788-34971006 GCF_000816755.2 Arachis ipaensis
ATTCTCTCTCTAATTTTCGAAAATCACCTTCCTCTTTTTCAAAATTCCTTTTTAATTAACTAATTGTTTTAACTTTTAATTTAATTTAATTTTTCTTTTTTTTTAAATTTTTGAATTTTAATTTTAATTTTAAATTAAAAACAAAAATATTTTTCTCTTCTTTTAAATTATTTTTGAAAATTCTTCTCTCTCACCTTCTCCTAATTATTTATTCATCTACTAACACTTCTCTTCTTCTTAAAAATTCGAACCATCTCCCTCTTTCTGTGTTCGAATTTCTTTTCTTCTTCTACTCACATAAAGGAATCTCTATACTGTGACATAGAGGATTTCTCTTCTTTTCTGTTTTCTTCTTTTTCATATGAGCAGGAACAAGGATAAGAGCATTCTTGTTGAAGCCGATCCTGAACCTGAAAGGACTCTAAAGAGGAAGCTAAGGGAAGCTAAAGCACAACTCTCTGGAGAAAATCTGACAGAAATTTTCGAAAAAGAAGGAGACATGGCCGAAAATAATAACAATGCATGAAAGATGCTTGGTGACTTTACTGCACCCAATTTCAACTTACATGGAAGAAGCATCTCAATCCCAGCCATTGGAGCAAACAATTTTGAGCTAAAGCCTCAATTAGTTTCTCTGATGCAACAGAACTGCAAGTTTCATGGACTTCCATCAGAAGATCCTTTTCAGTTCTTAACTGAATTCTTGCAGATCTGTGATACTGTCAAGACCAATGGGGTTGACTCCGAGGTCTACAGGCTTATGCTTTTCCCGTTTGCTGTAAGAGACAGAGCTAGAATATGGTTGGACTTTCAACCTAAAGATAGACTGAACTCTTGGGATAAGCTAGTCACGTCTTTCTTAGCCATGTTCTTTCCTCCTCAAAAGCTTAGCAAGCTTAGAGTGGATGTTCAAACCTTCAAACAGAAAGAAGGTGAATCCCTCTATGAAGCTTGGGAGAGATACAAGCAACTGACCAAAAAGTGTCCTTCTGACATGCTTTCAGAATGGACCATCCTGGATATATTCTATGATGGTCTGTCTGAGTTATCAAAGATGTCATTGGACCATTCTGCAGGTGGATCCATTCACCTAAAGAAAAATCCTACAGAAGCTCAGGAACTCATTGACATGGTTGCAAATAACCAGTTCATGTACACTTCTGAAAGGAATCCTGTGAGTAATGGGACGCCTCAGAGGAATGGAGTTCTTGAAATTGATACTCTGAATGCCATATTGGCTCAGAACAAAATATTGACTTAGCAAGTCAATATGATTTCTCAGAGTCTGAATGGATTGCAAGCTCCATCCAACAGTATTAAAGAAGCATCTTCTGAAGAAGAAGCTTATGATCCTGAGAACCCTGCAATAGCTGAGGTGAATTACATGGGTGAACCCTATGGAAACACCTATAATCCCTCATGGAGAAATCATCTAAATTTCTCATGGAAGGATCAACAAAATCCTTAACAAGGCTTTAATAATGGTGGAAGAAACAGGTTTAGCAATAGCAAACCTTTTCCATCATCCACTCAGCAACAGATAGAGAATTCTGAGCAGAATCCATCTAGCTTAGCAAATATAGTCTCTGATCTATCTAAGGCCACTTTAAGTTTCATGAATGAAACAAGGTCCTCCATTAGAAATTTGGAGGCACAAGTGGGCCAGCTGAGTAAAAGGGTCACTGAAACCCCTCCTAGTACTCTCTCAAGTAATACAGAAGAGAATCCAAAAAGAGAGTGCAAGGCCATTACCTTACTTGGTGTGGCCGAACCCAAAGAGGAGGAGGAGGACGTGAATCCTAGTGAGGAAGACCTCCTGGGACGCTCAATGACCAATAAGGAGTTTCCCTTTGAGGAACCAAAGGAATCTGAGGCTCATCAAGAGACCATAGAGATTCCATTGAACCTTCTTTTACCATTCATGAGCTCTGATGACTATTCATCTTCTGAAGAAGATGAAGACATTGCTGAAGAGCAAGTTGCTCAATATTTAGGAGCAATCATGAAGCTGAATGCCAAATTATTTGGTAATGAGACTTGGGAAGATGAACCTCCCTTGCTCACCAATGAACTAAATGCATTGGATAGGCAGAAATTACCTCAAAAGAAATAGGATCCTGGTAAATTTCTAATTCCCTGTAACATAGGCACCATGACCTTTGAGAAGGCTCTGTGTGACCTGGGGTCGGGCATAAACTTAATGCCACTCTCTGTAATGGAGAAACTGGGAATCTTTGAGGTGCAAGCTGCCAGAATCTCATTAGAGATGGCAGACAACTCAAGAAAACAGGCTTATGGATAAGTAGAGGATGTGTTAGTAAAGGTTGAAGGCCTTTACATCCCTGCTGATTTCATAATCCTAGACACTGGGAAGGATGAGGATGAATCCATCATCCTTGGAAGATCCTTCCTAGCCACAGCAAAAGATGTGATTGATGTGGACAGAGGAGAGTTAGTCCTTCAACTGAATGAGGACTACCTTGTATTTAAGACTCAAGGTTCTCCTTCGGTAACCATGGAGAGGAAGCATGAAAAGCTTCTCTCACTGCTGAGTCAACCAAAGCCCCCACAGTCAAACTCTAAGTTTGGTATTGGGAGGCCACAACCAAACTCTAAGTTTGGTGTTGAATCCCCACATTCAAACTCTAAGTTTGGTGTTGGGAGGTCCCAACAATGCTCTGAACATCTGTAAGGCTCCATGAGAGCTCACTGTCAAGCTATTGACATTAAAGAAGCGCTTGTTGGGAGGCAACCCAATGTTATTTAATTATATCTATTTTATTTTTATTGTTATTTCATGTTTTATTAGGTTGATGATCATATGAAGTCACAAGAACAACTGAAAAATTAAAAATAGAATCAAAAACAGCAGAAGAAACAGCACACCCTAGAGGAAGAGCACTCTGGCATTTAAACGCCAGAAACAAGCATCAACCTGGCATTAAACGCCAGAAACAGGCTACATTTGGGCGTTTAACACCAAAAACAGGCAGCAGTCTGGCGTTAAATGCCAGGATTGCACTGCAAGGGCGTTTACACGCCTAATAGGAGCATGGATGATACCTCCTTGACCCCTCTGGATCTGTAGACCCCACAGGATCCCCACCTACCCCACCTATTCTTCCCTCCTCTTCACACCTTTTCATAACACTCTTCCCCAAATACCCTTCACCAATCACCTCCATACCTCTTCCCCAAATGCCCTTAACCACTCACATCCATCCACTCTTCCCCATAAACCCCACCTACCTCTAAAATTCAAATTCTTTTCCCTCCCAAACCCAACCCTAATGGCCGAAACCTACCCTCCACCCCACCCCTATATAAACACCTCAACACTACTCCATTTTTGCACATTACAACCATCACTTCTACCCCTTGGCCGAATACACCTTCTCCCTCTATCACCTCCATTTTCTTCTTCTTCTACTACTTTCTTTCTTCTTTTGCTCGGGGACGAGCAATCCTTTTAAGTTTGGTGTGGTAAAAGCATTGCTTTTTATTTTTCCATAACCATTAATGGCACCTAAGGCCAGAGAAACCTCAAGAAAGAGGAAAGGGAAGGCAATTGCTTCCACCTCTGAGTCATGGGAGATGGAGAAATTCATCTCAAAAGCTCATCACTAAGAAATGGATGGAGCAAACAAGAGAGCCCACTCATGGACCTCAATAAGAGCATGAGGAAATTCCTCACCATGAAATTCTTGAGATACCTCAGGGGATGCACTTTCCTCCACAAAACTATTGGGAGCAAATCAACACCTCCCTAGGAGAATTAAGTTTCAACATGGGACAACTAAGGATGGAACACCAAGAGCAATCCATCATTCTCCATGAAATTAGAGAAGATCAAAGAGCTATGAGGAAGGAGCAACAAAGACAAGGAAGAGACATAGAGGAGCTCAAGAACACCATTGGTTCTTCAAGAGGAAGAAGACACCACCCTCACTAAGGTGGACCCGTTCCTTAATCTCATTGTTCTTATTTTTCTGTTTTTCGTTTACTATGCTTTATGTTTTATTTATGTTTGTGTCTTTATTACATGATCATTAGTGTTTAAGTGTCTATGTCTTAAAGCTATGGATGTCCTATGAATCCATCACCTATCTTAAATGAAAACTGTTCTAAAAACAAAAGAACAAGAAGTACATGTTTGAAATTAGTTTAATTATTTTGATGTGGTGACAATACTTTTTGTTTTCTGAATGAATGCTTGAACAGTGCATATGTCTTTTGATATTATTGTTTATGAATGTTAAATATGTTGGCTCTTGAAAGAATGATGAAAAAAGAGAAATGTTATTGATAATCTGAAAAATCATAAAATTGATTCTTGAAGCAAGAAAAAGTAGTGAATACAAAAGCTTGCGAAAAAAAAAGAAGAGAAAAGAAAAATGGCGAAAAAAAAAGAGAGAAAGAAAAAGAAAAAGCAAGCAGAAAAAGCCAAAAGCTCTTTAAACCAAAAGGCAAGAGAAAAAAGCCAATAGCCCTTAAAACCAAAAGGCAAGGGTAAAAAGGATCCAAGGCTTTGAGCATTAATGGATAGGAGGGCCTAAAGGAATAAAATCATGGCCTAAGCGGCTAAACCAAGCTGTCCCTAGCCATGTGCTTGTGGCGTGAAGGTGTCAAGTGAAAAGCTTGAGACTGAGCGGTTAAAGTCAAGGTCCAAAGCAAAAAAAAAAGTGTGCTTAAGAACCCTGGACACCTCTAATTGGGGACTTTAGCAAAGCTGAGTCACAATCTGAAAAGGTCCACCCAGTTATGTGTCTGTGGCATTTATGTATCCGGTGGTAATACTGGAAAACAAAGTGCTTAGGGCCACGGCCAAGACTCATAAAGTAGCTGTGTTCAAGAATCAACATAATGAACTAGGAGAATCAATAACACTATCTAAATTCTAAGTTCCTATAGATACCAATCATTCTGAACTTCAATGGATAAAGTGAGATGCCAAAACTATTCAAGAGGCAAAAAGCTACTAGTCCCGTTCATCTGATCGGAGCTAAGTTTCATTGATATTTTGGAATTCATAGTATATTCTCTTATTTTTATCCTATTTGATTTTTAGTTGCTTGGGGACAAGAAACAATTTAAGTTTGGTGTTGTGATGAGCGGATAATTTATACGCTTTTTTGCATTGTTTTTACATAGTTTTTAGTATGATTTAGTTAGTTTTTAATACATTTTTATTAGTTTTTAAATAAAAATCACATTTTTGGACTTTACTATGAGTTTGTGTGTTATTCTGTGATTTCAGGTATTTTCTGGCTGAAATTGAGGGACCTAAGCAAAAATCTGATTCAGAGGCTGAAGAAGTACTGCAGATGCTGTTGGATTCTGACCTTCCTGCACTCAAAGTGGATTTTCTGGAGCTACAGAAGTCCAAATGGCAATATATAATAGTCCATATTTTTTCCGAGTTTAGATGATGCAAACTGGCATTCAACGCCAGCTTTCTGCCCTATTCTAGCGTTAAACGCCAGAAACAAGTTGCAAAGCAGAGTTAAACGCCAAAAATAAGTTACAAACTGGCGTTCAACTCCAAGGAAGACCTCTACACGTGAAAGCTTCAATGCTCAGCCAAAGCACACACCAAGTGGGCCCGGAAGTGGATTTCTGCATCATTTACTTATTTCTGTAACCCTAGTAACTAGTTTAGTATAAATAGAACTTTTTACTATTGTATTAGACATCTTTGGATTATCTTTTATCTTTTGATCATGTTTTGATGATTGAACCCTCTTTGGGAGGCTGGCCATTCGGCCATGCCTGGACCATTATCACTTACGTATTTTCAACGGTAGAGTTTCTACACACCATAGATTAAGGTGTGGAGCTCTACTGTTCCTCATGAATTAATGCAAAGTACTATTATTTTTCTATTCAATTCAAGCCTTTTTCTTCTCTAAGATATTCATTCGCACATAAGAACATGATGAATGTGATGATTATGTGACGCTCATCACCATTCTCACTGATGAACGCGTGCCTGACAACCACTTCCGTTCTACATGTAAATAAGCTTGAATGTATATCTCTTAGCCTCCTGATCGTGAGATCAGAGTCTTCGTGGTATAGGCTAGCATTATTGGCGGCCATTCTTGAGATCCGGAAAGTCTAAACCTTGTCTGTGGTATTCTGAGTAGGATCTGGGAAGGGATGGCTGTGACGGGCTTCAAACTCGCGAGTGCTGGGCGTAGTGACAGATGCAAAAGGATTACTGAATCCTATTCCAGTATGATCGAGAACCAACTGATGATTAGCCATGCGGTGACACGCGCATTTTGGACCATTTTCACTGAGAGGATGGGAAGTAGCCATTGACAATGGTGATGCCCTACATAAAGCTTGCCATGGAAAGGAGTATGAAGGATTGGATGAAAGCAGTAGAAAAACAGAGGTTCAGAAGGAATAAAAGCATCTCCATACGCTTATCTGAAATTCTCACCAATGAATTACATAAGTAGCTCTATCTTTATTTTACGTTTTATTTATCTTTTCATTATTAAAACTCTATAACCATTTGAATCTGCCTGACTGAGATTTACAAGGTGACCATAGCTTGCTTCAAGCTGACAATCTCCGTGGGATCGACCCTTACTCACGTAAGATTTATTACTTGGACGACCCAGTGCACTTGCTGGTTAGTTGTGCGAAGTTGTGACAAAGAACTAAGATTATGAACATGCGTATAAAGTTTTTGGCGCCGTTACCAAGGAATGAACGATCACGATTTTGAATACCAGTGACAAATGAGATGAGGGAAGGCTAACCTTGCCAAAGTAGAGGACTTGTCCGCCACCTTGTAGAGTTCTAGGGATATAACCTCATGAACTTCTACTTCCTCTCCAATCATGATGCTATGGATCATGATAGCCCGGTCTATAGTAACTTCAGACCAGTTGCTAGTAGGAATGATTAAGCGTTGGATGAACTCCAACCATCCCCTAGTCACGGGCTTGAGGTCATGCCTTCTTAGTTAAACCGGCTTCCCTCTTGAATCTCTCTTCCATTGAGCGCCCTCTTCACAAATGTCTATGAGGACTTGGTCCAACCTTTGATAAAAGTTGACCCTTCTAGTGTAGGGGCGTGCATCTCCTTGCATCATGGGCAAGTTGAATGCCAACCTTACATTTTCTGGACTAAAATCTAAGCATTTTCCCCGGACCATTGTAAGCCAATTCTTTGGGTCCGGGTTCACACTTTGATCATGGTTCTTGGTGATCCATGCATTGGCATAAAACTCTTGAACCATTAAGATTCTAACTTGTTGAATCGGGTTGGTGAGAACTTCCCAACCTTTTCTTTGAATCTCATGTCGGATCTTCGGATATTCACCATTTTTGAGTTTGAAAGGGACCTCGGGGATCACCTTCTTCTTGGCCACATCTTCATAGAAGTGGTCTTGATGGACCTTTGAGATGAATCTCTCCATCTCCTATGACTCGGAGGTGGAAGCTTTTGCCTTCCCTTTCCTCTTTCTTAAGGTTTCTTTGGCCTTTGGTGCCATCAATGGTTATGGAAAAACAAAAAGCTTTAGCTTTTACCACACTAAACTTAGAAGGTTTGCTCGTCCTCGAGCAAAAAAAGAAAGAAAAGAGTAGAAGAAGAAAATGGAGGAGATGGAGGGGGTTTGTGGTTCGGCCAAGGGGGAGAAGTAGAGTGTATGATGTGTGAAAATGAATGAGTGAATATGGGTTTATATAGGAGTGGAGAGAGGGGTAGGGTTCGGCCATGTATGGGTGGGTTTGGGAGGGAAAGTGGTTTGAATTTGAATGGTAAGGTGGGTGGGATTTTATGATGGATGGATGTGGATTGGGAAAGAGATTATGGAGAAGAGGGTAGGATTTGATAGGAGAGGGTTTTTTTTGGGGAAGAGGTATTGAGATGATTGGTGAAGGGTATTATGGGAAGGTGTGAAGAAGAGAGAGAGAGATGAGGTAGGTGGGGATCCTGTGGGGTCCACAGATCCTGAGGTGTTAAGGATTTCTCATCCCTGCACTATATTGGCGTGTAAACGCCCCCTTGATTGCCAATCCTGGCATTAAACGCCAGGTTGCTGCCCATTTCTGGCGTTTAACGCCAACTTTTCTCCCCTTTCTGGCGTTTAAACGCCAGCTTTTCTCCCTTTTCTGCCGTTAAACGCCAGTTATGTGTCTCTTTCTGGCGTTAAACGCCAGTCTGGTGCCCATTCTGCTACCCTTACTAGCGTTTAAACGCCAGCAAGCTTCTCCTCCAGGATGTGCTATTTTTAATGCTGTTTTTCATTCTGTTTTTGCTTTTTCAGTTGTTTTTGTGACTTCACATGATTATCAACCTACAGAAAACTTAAAATAACAATGGAAAATAAATAGATATGATTAAATAAAATTGGGTTGCCTCCCAACAAGCGCTTCTTTAATGTCAATAGCTTGACAGTGGACTCTCATGGAGCCTCACAGATACTTAGAGCATGATGATGGCCTCCCAACACCAAACTTAGAGTTTGAATGTGGGGGCTCTATTTGACTCTGCATTGAGAGAAGCTTTTCATGCTTCCTCTCCATGGTTACAGAGGGAGATCCTTGAGCTTTAAACACACGGGAGTCCTCATTCATGTGAAGAACCAATTCTTCTCTGTCAACATCAATCACAGCTTTTGTTATGGCTAGGAAGGGTCTGCCAAGGATGATGGATTCATCCATACTCTTCCCAGTGTCTAGGATTATGAAGTCAGCAGGGATGTAGTGGCCTTCAACCTTTATTAGAACATCCTCTACAAGTCCATAAGCCTGTTTCCTTGAATTGTCTGCCATCTCTAGTGAGATTCTTACAGCTTGCACCTCAAGGATCCCTAGTTTCTCCATTACAGAGAGAGGCATGAGGTTTATACTTGACCCCAGGTCACACAGAGCCCTCTCAAAGGTCATGGTGCCTATGGTACAAGGTATTGAGAACTTTCCAGGATCCTGTCTCTTCTGAGGTAATCTCTGCCTAGTCAAGTCATCCAGTTCTTTGGTGAGCAAAGGGGGTTCATCTTTCCAAGTCTCATTACCAAATAACTTGGCATTTAGCTTCATGATTGCTCCAAGTTACTTAGCAACTTGCTCTTTAGTAACATCTTCATCCTCTTCAGAGGAAGAATACTCATCAGAGCTCATGAATGGCAGAAGTAAATTCAATGGAATCTCTATGGTCTCAGTGTGAGCCTCAGATTCCCATGGTTCCTCATTAGGGAACTCCTCGGAGACCAGCAGACATCCATTGAGATCTTCCTCAGTGGAAATCACTGCCTTTCCCTCCTCTATGCATTCGGCCATGTGGGACGTGTTTATAGCCTTGCACTCTCTCTTTGGGTTCTCTTCTGTATTGCTTGGGAGAGTACTAGGAGGGAGTTCAGTAACTTTCTTACTCAGCTGACCCACTTGTGCCTCCAAATTTCTAATAGAGGACCTTGCTTTAGTCATGAAACTGAGTGTGGTATTGGATAGATCAGAGACTACAGTTGCTAAGTCAGAGTGGCTCTGCTTAGAATTCTCTGTCTGTTGCTGAGAAGATGATGGAAAAGGCTTACTATTGCTAAACCTATTTCTTCTACCATTACTGTTGTTGAAGCCTTGCTGGGGCCTCTGTTGGTCCTTCCATGAGAGATTTGGATGATTTCTCCATGAAGGATTATAGGTGTTTCGATAGGGTTCTTCCATGTAATTCACCTCTTTCATTGATGGGTTCTCAAGATCATAAGCTTCTTCTTCAGATGAAGCTTCTTTGGTACTGCCTGTTGCTGCTTGCATTCCAGACAGACTCTGAGAAATCATATTGACTTGCGGAGTCAATATTTATTCTGAGCCAGTATGGCATTCAGAGTATCAATCTCAAGAACTCCTTTCTTCTGATTTGTCCCATTATTCATGGGATTCCTTTCAGAAGTGTACATGTATTGGTTATTTGCAACCATCTCAATGAGTTCCTGAGCTTCTGCAGGCGTCTTCTTCAGATGAAGAGATCCTCCAGCAGAGCTCTCCAATGACATCTTGGACAGTTCAGACAGACCATCATAGAAGATACCTATGATGCTCCATTCAGAAAGCATGTCAGAAGGACACCTTCTGATCAATTGCTTGTATCTTTCCCAAGCTTCATAGAGGGATTCACCTTCCTTCCGTTTGAAGCTCTGGACTTCCACTCTAAGCTTACTCAATTTTTGAGGTGGAAAAAATTTGGCCAGAAAAGCACTGACCAGCTTTTCCCAAGAGTTCAAGCTTTTCTTAGGTTGTGAATCTAACTATGTTCTAGCTCTGTCTCTTACAGCAAAAGGGAAGAGCATAAGTCTGTAGACCTTAGGGTCAACCCCATTGGTCTTGACAGTGTCACAGATTTGCAAGAATTCAGCTAAAAACTGATGAGGATCTTCCAATGGAAGTCCATGAAACTTGCAATTCTGTTGCATTAGAGAAACTAATTGAGGCTTCAGCTCAAAGTTGTTTGCTCCAATGGCAGGGATAGAGATGCTTCTCCCATAGAAGTCGGGAGTAGGTGCAGTAAAGTCACCAAGCACCTTCCTTGCATTGTTGGCATTGTTGTTGTTTTTGGCTGCCATGGCTTCTTCTTGTTTGAAAATTTCTGTTAGGTCCTCTCCAGAGAGTTTTGCTTTAGCTTCTCTTAGCTTTCTCTTCAAGGTCCTTTCAGGTTCAGGATCAGCTTTAACAAGAATGCCTTTGTCCTTGCTCCTGCTCATATGAAAGAGAGAAGAAGAAAGTATGGAATTTTCTATGTCACAGTATAGAGATTCCTTGAGATGTCAGAGGAAAAGAAGAATAGAAGGAGGAGGTAGAAAGGAGAGAATTCGAACTTATAGAGAGAGGGAGTCCGAATTGCACTTTGAGGAAGAGTGCTAGTCCCTTAAATAGAAGAAGGTGAGAAGGGGGAAAAGAATTTTAGAAATTAAATTTTGAAATGATTAAAAGAAATTTTGAAAAAAATTGATTGATGATTTTCGAAAATTAAAATTGAGAAAGTAGTTAAGTGATTTTGAAAAAGATTTTGAAATTAGAAATAAAAAAAGATATGATTGAAAATTATTTTGAAAAAGATGCGGTTGAGAAGATATGATTGAGAAAACATGGTTTAAAAAAAATATGATTGACAAACAATTAAAAATATTTGATTTTTAAAATTAATGCCTTGGCTAACAAGAAATTTGAAGGATATGATTCTAACATTCAATTATTGAACCTTTCTTAACAAGGAAGAAATTTTTGAATCACATCTCTAATTGTTAGCAAGGATTTTTGAAAATAGTAAAAAATGAAAAGAAATTGATTTTGAAAAGATATGATTGAAAATATATGATTTGAAAAAGATTTCATTTTGAAAAATTATGAAAATTTGAAAAAGATTTGAATTAAAATTAAAATCTTTCCTCTTGTGCCATCCTGGGGTTAAACGCCCAGAATGGTATCCATTCTGGCGTTTAACGCCCAAAATACTACCCTTTTGGCCCTGGCTGGCGTTTAAACGCCAGTTTTCCTTCCTCACTGGGCGTTTTGAATGCCCAGCTTTTTCTGTGTAATTCATCTGCTGCGTGTTTTGAACCTTCAATTCTCTGTATTATTGACTTGAAAAGACATAATTTTGAAACTTTTTTTTTTAAATTTTAATGATGAGAAACAATAAAATGAAACTAATCATGGAAAACTAAGATCAAATAAACAATGCATGCAAGACACCAAACTTAAAAATTTTCATATTAGAGACACTAACAAATTGAAAATGCGTATAAAAAACAACAAAAGACTTAAAACAATAGAATTTAAAGATTAGAACCAAGCAAATCATCAAGAACAACATAATGCATATATTCCAAAAATGCAAGAAGAATAAAGACATGCAATTGACACCAAACTTAAAAATTGACACTGGACTCAAACAGAAGACACAAAATATTTTTGGTTTTTATCATTTAAAAATTTTTTGTAAATTTTTTTTTGAAAATTATTTGGAAAAGAAAAATAAGGATTTTAAAATTTTTAATAGGAATTTCCAAGAATCATGCAATGTTAGTCTAAAGCTTCAGTCTAAAAAGATTAGACATGGCTAGCCAAGCTTCAGCAAGACATTACATACAACAGATAATCATCACATTCATCATGTTCTTGAGTGTGAATGAATATCTTAGAATAAGAATAAGCTTGAATTGAATAGAAAAACAATAGTACTTTGCATTAATTCATGAAGAACAGCTGAGCTCCACACCTTAATCTATGGTGTGTAGAAACTCCACCATTGAAAATACATAAGAACAAGGTCTAGGCATGGCCGTGAGTCCAGCCCCCATAAATATCTAAGATAGCATAAGACTAATCGAAGATGAAAATACAATAGCAGAAGGTCCTATTTATAGAGAACTAGTAGCCTAGGGTTTACAGAAATGAGTAAATGATGCAGAAATCTACTTCCGGGCCCACTTGGTGTGTACTTGGGCTGAGCATTGAAGATTTCACGTGTAGAGGCTTCTCTTGGAGTTAAACGCCAACTTTTGTGCCAGTTTGAGCGTTTAACTCCAGCTTTTATGCCAGTTCTGGCGTTTTGACACCAGAATTTTTATGCTGAATTGGAACGCCAGTTTGGGCCATCAAATCTCGGGCAAAGTATGGACTATTATATATTGCTGGAAAGTCCAGGATGTCAAATTTCCAACGCAATTGAGAGCGCACTAATTGAGCTTCTGTAGCTCCAGAAAATCCACTTCGAGTGCAGAGAGGTCAGAATCCAACAACATCTGCAATCCTTTTTCAGCCTCTGAATCAGATTTTTGCTCAGGTCCCTCAATTTCAGCCAAAAAATACCTGAAATCATAGAAAAACACACAAACTCATAGTAAAGTCCAGAAATGTGATTTTTAATTAAAAACAAATAAAAATATAATAAAAACTAACTAAAACATACTAAAAACTACCTAAAAACAGTGCCAAAAAGCGTATAAATTATCCGCTCATCACATACTTTCGTCCATAGTTGTTAGAACCGAACCGGTGATCGAACCGGTCAAGCTACTGGGTTACTGGGTCATTGGTTCAACCGGTGGGTCACTGGTTGAACCGATTAACCCGGTCCTATGTAAATAAAAAATAAAAAATAGTCAAAAATTTAAAACTAAAATTTAAAATACATATTTTTACTAATATTTTAAGAATATTCAGCTATTCTAAAATAATATGAAACAGAAATAATAATTAT
>NC_029792.2:34971027-34986175 GCF_000816755.2 Arachis ipaensis
ATATATATATAATAATTTGTAAACATGTTAACTAGAATTGTGATAGCCTGGTGGTTGTGACTTGCTCCTTTTTCAGTGAGGACAGGGGTTCAAACCCCAACCCACCCATTTTGGAAAATTTTAATTTCTATCAGTTCGGTTGGACCGGTTTTAACCGGTTCACTCCGGATTTGACCGGTCCACACCGGTTCTCATCCTTGTTCGGTTTAAATAGCGGATCGGACCGGTTTGGAGTCCGGTTCACCAATTTTCTGGTCAAACCAGTCGGTTCGGTCCAGTTTTTACAACACTGTTTCGGGTGATCAATGTCGAGGGTAAAACTATTTTGGACTTTTCCTCAATCTTTGACCTTCTCATCGCAAATACATATTTTAAAAAAGAGAGACGAACATCTTATAACCTATAAGAGTGGTATGACAAGCTTTCAAATTGACTTCTTCTTGTTGAGGAGAATCGACCAGAAATTTTGCATTAATTGTAAAATTATCCCGGGGGAGAGCTTGACAACACAACATAGGGTGTTCGTCATGAATTTTCGCGTTGAGTAAAAGTTGAGGAAAATACATCATATGAGGAACCCAAGGACGAGGTGATGGCGGTTGAAAGGAGAGGAACAAAGAAGCTTCCTAAGACGGGTAGGAGAAGACACAACTAGAAAATTGCTTAATACAAACAGATTTACAGACAGATTTAGTCTTTATTACAGACAGATTTTTGGTTACCGACGGATTTTGTCCCTTTGTAAAAGCCTCGTTGGAAATTATTTACCGACGGATTTTTTTCCGTCGAAAAATTACCGACAAATTTTTACTAGTTACCAACGGATTTTTCCTCAGTAAATTCTCCCCTCTATTTCCCTGAAACGGCGAACTTTCCGACGGATATTCCGTCGGTAATTACAGACGACTTTTTCGACGGATTTTCCGTCGGTAATTACAGACGGATTTTCCATTAGTAATTACAGACAGATTTTTCGACAGATTTTTCGTCGGTAATTGGCAACAGATTTTCCGACAGATCTTTCGTCTGTAATTTGAATCTTGAAAAATCATCCCACACTCTGAATACAGACAGAAAATCTGTCTGTAAATCCGTGAGTAATATAAAATAGTATTTTTTTTAGATTTTTTATTGCAAAATAAACCTAATTTCATACAAAATAAATATAAATTTAATAAATTCAAATTTTCATCTAATTTTTATCTAACTTGTATCGAAACATTCATAGTATTTAAAAATAACTAATATTTGATATTAGCAATAGAATCAAACATGTTGTTTGGTTTTGACAATGTATCAAGAACAAAGACATTTAATAATCTCCTCTAAATAGTCCAATATCATTAGTATATATTTTTAACATACAAGAGATAATCACTTATAAATTTATTTTGATTTGAATTGATTTTGTGACGAGGGTTTCACTTAATTTAATTTTTCCTTGCTTCCATCTTATGAGCATGTCAAGTGCGGCTTTTAGTTGGTCCATAGAAACCAAGTGTCCAGCTTTATTTACCTGTTTAATATAACATAAACAAATTAAACATTAATTTTAAGAATCTTGAAAATTAGATATCTAAAATCTATATGGATATTATTATTAGAAAGACATACATACCTTCAAGAAAGTGATAGTATTTGTTGCTCTGAAAAGCCATACAACTCCCCACAGTAGCTCATCCTGAACAACCAATACAACAAAATGCTTATTAATGAATTAATTAATGAATTATTCAAAAGAATAATAACTGGTGTCTTACCATGAAATCAGAATAGGAGCAATAAAAAGGGAAAACTGCTGATCCAAGTGAACTACTATAAGAACCCTAATGCTGATATGCAAACTGGAAAACTTGCATGGTATGTCAAGGAGACTTGATTTGAATAATTTATCAAAATTTTATTTTCCACCTGCTTTGTTGTTTTTGGAACATATGATCCCACAACTATCAAACCACCATTCCTTTCTCTTGTAATTCCTAGATCCTTTGGCAATATTGGGGGCCTCGAGATAATTCCAATTCGGGAAGAAACAAAACTAGCAGCAATACAACATAAGAAGTATTTTTCCATCAATGCTGCCTATTAACAGGACAAAACAATAAAGCAGCATTAACATCTGTAAACAATCATGCAAAAGAGCCAAATAAATACAATTAACATGAATGAAATTCTACCTTGATCATTCCAAGTGCAAATACAGCCATATCTCTTTCACTAGCTGCATTAACTACACATGTTGAACCCTGCTTTTACAATAGAAACACAGTAAGGGGACTAGTAACAGACACACACTAATTCATAATATTCTAACAAGACAAAGTCAACTCACTGGTTTTCTTCTTATAACTTAAGAATGTAGAAACTAAAGTGCATTATCAATTTCTGTACACCTTTTTCAAACTGCATAGATGCTAGAAAACTGCATCTGGTCCTCCTTTCCTCAAAAGTTCAATGGAAACAGAAGCAACAGTGGATGCAGGTATTCGACCACCAGTCTTCTCTTCTACCCACTAATTGGATAAATATCTTTCAAAAAATTTGGGCTCTTCAAATCTGCGTGAAAGAAAGCATCATTACAACTAAAAAGTAGGATTAGGGCTCTTCAAATTATTAGGAATCCCTTCTAAACAAACCAAAGAATATAATAATTCAAATTCTTAATCTAAATATAATAAGTTCAATCTGAAGAGTCCGATCATTCTTCATTCAGTGTTTACAGTTTCATTAGCAGAAGTTCACGTCACTACTATGTCATCCAACCTAGATTGATTATATACTACTGCTAAACTAGAAGGTGCACAACGCATCAATCGATGTACAAGGCTAGTTAACATTCTAAAGGCTTTGTTTACTTTCATATAATTATTTCCAGAATTTCTTGCTTTCAATGTTAATCATAGACCTGCCACCTTATTTTTATAACATTTCCTATTTAAAGAATTTTATAAAGGAAATACAAAATTATACAAGGGTTTCTAACTGTAAGGTTTAAACCCTAAATCCTTAATATCAATTATAAACCTCTCACATTATTTGTTTCCTGTTTATATAATTTTGTAAATGTAAAAAAAAAAAAAAACTAAAACATATCCTAAGTTTCAACTGACTAACTATCAAGACTAAACCTAAAACCCTTAAAATTAATTACAAAATACGAATCTGTCACCTAAGTTGTTTCCTGTTTATAGGATTTTGTAAAGGAAATATAACACCAAGCAAGCCCTAAGCTTCTAACTGTCAGGACTCTGCGACCATGACAAACTTGTTCATGCATTGCAATGAAATACAGTGAGGTTCAATCAATTGAAAATGAAAAATACCACAACCATAAACAATTAATTAGAACAAAAAAGAAGTCATAAAAACTAGTACAACTACTACAAGAACATGGTTGAAAGAGTTAAATACCATCCATGGCCTGAGCCACTGATTCAAAATCCATGAAAGTTCTAGTTGCTCTGTTCGGAGAGGTCTGCATTAGAATAATCGTGTGGCGATTAGCAAACTCTGTGTCCAGTAAGAAAAAGAAACAAAGAGGCTTTTACATCATGCAGATTCGAAGATTTGTAGCCAAAGGCAGCATCTTTAGCAAACTCTGTGTCCCCTGCAGGAACAAGCCTGTAGACAAAAAGTGAAGTAAGCAAGGTTTCTAATGTCCATTCCTAATTCCTTTCAACCAAGTTAATGAAGAATGGCAAGACATACGTATCAGATGAATTCTAATTGAAATATTGAATAATATAAACAAGTTTAAAATATTCATAAGAAAAACCAAATAATTAATATTCTCTCCCACTTTATCCTCACACAGTTTTTGAAATAACAGGGGATTTATTCTAAAATCTACCTGTGATTGTTAATTCTGAGATTTTGAAGATTGCATCAACCTAGCAAAATTGGTTGAAATCTCAGAGGTTCAAGTTAAAATTTAGTATGGCCTATATTGGTTTCAATATAAAGAGCACTTTCATAATCATAAGTGTTATGCAACACATCAGACATACTACCATCATTTGATAGTATAAACGGAAATCAAAAGGAATAAAATTTCAAAATATTATAGTTTATGCAGATGATGCAGATAAAGTGCAATTGCTCCTTCCAAGTTCCAATAATTCAGCTTCATTCACTGTATTCCATTTTTGATTGTGTCATGCTCCTTACTGGTTAGCTTAAAGACATTCACTTCAAGTCCTCATCTCTGTAGCTGGCTTACACTAACTGTGTCCTTGATTCTAAATTATTTGATGAATGCAACATGATTACGTCTTGTTGGCAGTTTTAATTAAAGTGTTATCTTGTGACTTATGGGACCAAGCTCAATAATACTACTATACCAAATTAATAATCTCTCTCCAATGCATCAAATCACATTAGTTATTGTATAGATCATGTTATTTACTACTTAATATCAAATTAAGAGTTATGCTACTATTTCAACTATTACAAGTGATTATCAAGCAAAGTTATTGATTCAGAGTTGGATTCCAGAGCTTCAACCACCCCACAATATTCTTAAAAAAAATTCATAATTTTGTGTTTTTTATCTCTATGAAGAAGCAAAAAATTTCAAGGCTTTCAACTTTTGTATAAGCAAGGTAATAGTACGGTTTTCTACAATAAATTTAGTGACTGCAAGAGCTTCAATACTGTTAATAAAGGACATATGATGATTTCGTTTTTTTTTTACTTTCAATTTGTTTATACACAATAAAATAAAGTCCTCTTTCAGAGATACTCCTAAATAAATTACACAATCAATTTTGAAGAGAACAATGTCTATAGGATCATAAGCTTATTTTGTTTTCTAAAGTACTGTCTTAATTGCTTTGAGTCATTCCCTTATTGGTTTTAATTTGCTGAAATTCATTGATAAGAACATTAGTTTATGGTATTATTGGTCTAACTAATTGAAAAAGGAAAACCTACATCTACATGATATGTAAGAAATAGGGCTGCTTTCATTACTCGGTAACACAATCCAGCATTACTTCTATGGAGTAGTTGGAGAAAAGGCCATGGCAAATTTTCGACATGCTCTATATAAAGGTATCAGATATCACAATTAACCTAATTTCTCTCTCAATTGGACAACACCGGTCTATACTGAAAGTAACGGCCAAGGAATGAATATAAACATGCTATAGCAATCTGGAGCTGGTTCCTTATATAGGCTTTCGTTTCCAGAAGCTGACAAAAATATCTAAATATTGTGAATCAAACTTATATATGAATTAACTAGCTCGCCTAGCATAACAGTAATGGCAGAATCAAAGGATCACGATTTCATGATGCTGAATTTAGAAAACCCTAAGAGTCTTAAAAAAACAAGAACTACTTTTTCTAAGCATTCTGATTATATTTGGCCCTCTTTAACTTCTCATATTTAGCAAATTAGACAGTTTTTCTCGAGATATGTTCAACTATACAAAATTGATAGCAATTAACCACTAATCGGTACTGTTTCAAATTGAATTTTGAGACCAGAGCAAGACACTACACAATAACGCGTTTGGAATGAAAAATTAGCGAGAGAAACAAGGGATGCAGTTAGGGCTAACCTAGTTAGTGGAGTGCAAATAGATCAAAAGATTGAAGATCTATGCAACCCTGTATATAAAGTGTTTGATTCGATTTGATTCGGTTAGTGGAGAAGCTGGTCTTTGCCGGAGAAGAAGTTACCAACGGAGTCAACTATCATTCCGAGCTTCGCTTCAAGCTTCGCAATTCAACAATAACCACCGAGTTTCCACCGAGTTGAGATAAGTTTCATGAATCGCTGCAGACGCGATGAGAGCGGCGACGGAGGGAGCCCGTGCGATGCAAGGGATGACAGAGAGAGATCCTGCGATGCGAGCGGCGGTGACAGCGGTGGAAGAAGCTGGTGCGATGGAGAGAAGAAGCAACTCGGTGACGGAGAGACTCATTTGATTTGTGTGGAGTGTGAATGGATCGAGAGGGTAGGGATATAATTAGGGATTTCGACAGAAAATCCGTCTGTAATAATTTAATAAAACGCAACATTTTTATCCATTTAATTATAGACAGATTTTCTGTCTGTAACCATTTCACAACAAAATTAATTTTTTCGACAGAATTATCGACGGATTCTCTTTTCAGTCAGTAATTTATGCTAATTCATTTTTTTGTTTTTCGACAAAAAAGCCTTCTCAAATTTCGTCTGTATTTCTGTGGGATAAAATCTGTCAGAAATATCCGTCTGTAATAACTAGTTTACTAGTAGTGAGAGGCAAAGTAGGTTGGGGAAGGAAGCACGGAAGAGATGTGGAGGGAGATGGCAGAAGTTATTAGAAGAACAGCAAAAGAAAGCTTTGGTGAATCTAAAGGAATAGGACCTAGAGACAAGAAATCTTGGTGGTGGAATGTGAGTGTACAAGAAAAGATAAAGATAAAAAGGGAGTTCTTTAAAGAGTGGTCTTTATGTCGCAATGCAGATAATTGGAAAAAATATAAGGCGGCTAAGAAAGAGACAAAAGTGGCTGTAAGTGAAGCAAGAACAAGAGCATATGAGGGTCTCTACCAGTTTTTGGGCACGAAAGAAGGAGAAAAAGGTATATATAGAATCGCAAAGAGCTGTGAAAGAAGAACGAGAGATTTGGATCAGGTTAAGTGCATAAAGGATAAGGATGGAGAGGTACTGGCTCAAGAGGAGGAGATTAATGCAAGGTGAAAGAGCTACTTTTACGAGTTATTTAATGAAGGACAGAAGACTCTTCTGAGCCTTGGTCAGTTATGCACAAGGAAAGAAGATCAAAACTTTGACTACTATCGAAGGATTCGAGACTTCGAGGTAAAAGAGGCTCTAAATTAGATGAAAAATGGCAGGTAAAAACTTTTTAGCAATGTATAATAGTCCATACTTTGCTTCAGATTAAAAGGCCCAAAACTGGCGTCCAACGCCAGCCTCCTGCCCCCTTCCAGGCATCCAGCGAGCAAAGGAGAAGACCAAGCATCCAAACACCCAGAGAAGACCCTCTAGCCAGTGTTCAATGCCCTAGAGGACTCATAACATGTGGATCTCATCAAAGCTCTGTCCAAACACTCACCAAGTGGGCTCCAGAAGTGTATTTTAGCACTAAAAGACTGTTTCACCCTTTCTTATGTAATCCTTAGTCATTAGCTTAGTATTTAAAGAACTTTTACACCTCTCATTGAGAGAGGTCTACCATATTTTATTTTTACCATTGTATTTCCTATCAGCATGAGTTTCTAGCCAGCGTTCAACGCCCTAGAGCACTAAAAGACTGTTTTACCCTTCCTATATAATCCTTAGTCATTAGTCTAGTATTTATTTGAGAATTTTTACACTATTCAGAACCTTTTGACACTTTACACATTTTTCATATTGTATTATCTATCAGTATGAGTTTCTAAACATCCTAGGTTGAGGGGAAGAGCCCTGCTGAGTTCTATGAATTAATAAAAGTATTACTATTTCTCTTCAGTCTGTGTTTGATTCAAATCTAAGATGTGTATTCGTTATTCAACATGATGAATGGGATGATCCGTGACAATAAGCTCCGTTCTTCATACTAAAACCGCGTGCCTGACAACCACCCGTGTCTACTTGCGTTCGTGTGAATACGAGCCAGGAAAGCATCGAACCACCAGCTTGATTATACATCTCTTAGATGGCTAATCCATGACTTCAATGGGGACTTCTCGAGACACCAGTTTAGCCAATTTATGGGGAGATTAGGGTCTTTGTGATAAAAGCTAGAACCCAAAGATGCAGCATTCTCTGATCCGAAAGATCCGACCTTGTCTGTGGCATTTTGAGTAGGATCATTAAGGAGAATGGACTGTAAGAGCTTCACCCTCAATCAGACTGGATGCGCACTAACCCTGGTGTTCAGATCTAGAGATTGGCGACCGCGGCCGTACGACGTTGATCACATACAGCCTGCCATAGAAGAAATCATTTACAATTAAAGGAAACAGTAAGACCAGAGTTAATCCAGAAGGACAAAGCAACTCCAAGCCTCATCCATCTAGGTTTCAAGATTATCATTGTAATTCCATCTTCCAAATCAAAATCAACAACTCTTCTATCCGCCTGACTAAGACCTGCAAGATAACCATAGCTTGTTTCAAACCACAATCCTCGTGGGATCGACCTTGACTCGCTCAGGCAATTTCTTGGACGACCCAGTGCACTTGCTGGTACAGTTGTACGAAGTGTGGGGATTCGTGCACCAAGTTTTTGGCGCCGTTGCCGGGGATTATTCGAGTCTAGACAACTGATGGATTATCTTGTTCCCTAGATCAGGTATTATCTTTAATTTTGTTAGAGTCTTTTATTTTGTTTTATTTTCTTCTTCTTTATTTTCGAAAAAATTAAAAACCTTTTTCAAAATTATTTTTCTTTTCTTTGTTCAATCTTTGTTTTTGGTTTGAGTCTTTTGTTTTTATTCTTGTGAATTTTCGAATTTCTTGAGTTTTTCTTCTAAAAATTTTCAAAATCTTTTTTTACCTTTTTCTTGTGTTCTTTTTCAAAAAATTTTCAAAATATTTTCTTTTCTTTAGTAATGTTTGCCTTTTGTTTGAGTCTTATATCAATCTTTGAGTTTGGTGTCCCTTGGTCACTTTGGTTTTCATTTCTTTTAACCTGTTCTTGGTTTTTCTTTCTTCATATTCGAATTATTCTTGGTTATTTTCCTTGTTTGATTTCAAAAATTTTAACTTTGGTGTCTTTTAGTATTTTTATTTTAAAATTTTCGAAAATAGTGTGTTTGGTTTTCAAAAATTTTTAGTTTGGTGTCTTTTGCATGTTCTTATGTTCTTTGAATTCTTTGAATTTTGTTCTTGGTGTTCTTCTTGATCTTCAAAGTGTTCTTGTTTTTCTTTTTGCTTTGATCTTAAAATTTTTAAGTTTGGTGTCTCTTTGTGTTTTTCTTGTTAATTTTCGCACACTAGGTCCCTTAGATCTAAAAATTTTAAGTTTGGTGTCTTTTTGTTGTTTTCCTCTTTCCTCATTAAATTCAAAAATAAAAGAAATATTTTTTCTATCTTTATTTTAACTAAAATTTTCGAAAATTACATAAAAAATTCAGATTTTAAATTTAAAGTTTTATCTTATCTTATCTTAGTTTTCAATTTTCAAAATCAAATCTTTTCAAAAATCATATCTTTTTCAAAATCTTATGTTATCTTTTTATCTTCCTTTAAAATTAAAAAATTTAAAATTCAAAATTCAAAATCTTATCTTATCTTATTTCAAACTTTAAATTCAATTTCAAAATTTAAAATTTAAATTTCAAATCTCAAATTTCAAAATCAAACCTTTTCAAAAATCAAATCTTTTCCAAACCTTTATCTTATCTTGCTTCAATTTCAAAATTCAATTTTCAAATTCTTATCTCATCTTATTTCAAAATTCAAAATTTCAAAATAAAAGTTTTGCAAGATTCAATTTTCAAATTTTAAATTTCAAATTTCAAATTTCAAAACTCAAAATTTAAATTTCAAATTTCAAATTTTAAAATCAAATCTTTTTTAAAATTCAAATTTCCAATCTTATCTTCTTCAACTTCTTTTCAAATTTTTTCTTTTAAAATTTGATTCTTTCTTATCTTTTCTTTCTTTTAAAATTTAAATTTCAAATCTTTTTAAATTAGAAACTAACTATTTGATTTTGATTTCAAATCTTTTTAATTTAAAACTTATCCTTTTTTTTAACTTCCTTATCTTATCTAACTTATCTTATCTTTAATTTAAAATCTTTTCTATCTTATCTTCTTCTAAATTTTAAAATTAAATTTTTTCAAATCTTTTCAATTCTTATCTTATCTTGTTGACTTTTTCAAATATTTTTAAAATTAAATCTTTGCTAATCTTCTATCTTATCTTATTTTCAAATCTTTCTTAATTAGTTACTTGTTTTCTCTCTCTTCTTTTTCAAAACTTCCTAACTAATCTCTTCTATTTTCTATTTTCGAAAATTCTCTTCTACTTCTCTCTCTTCTATTTTTGAATTTCATTAATTAATTTTCAATTTTTTTAATTAATTAACTTTTATTTTTGAATTAATTAAATAAATAAAACAAAAACAAAAATATTTTAATCATAATTTACATCTTATTCCTTAATTCTTCTTCTTCTCCTACCTTTCTTCATCATGAACCCAAATAGGAATGAAGAGTTTAGAAGAACCCTGGGGTCCTATACAAACTCTATTGCTGACTTCTATGGAAGAAGTATTAGCATACCTCATATCAGAGCAAGTAGCTTTGAACTAAACCCTCAACTCCTTGCTTTAGTGCAACAAAACTGCCAGTATTATGGACTTCCACAGGAAGAACCTACAGAGTTCCTGGAAGATTTTCTAAGGATTACTGACACAATACATAATGAGGGAGTAGACCAAGATGTCTACAGACTATTGCTCTTTCCTTTTGCTGTAAAGGACCAAGCAAAGAGGTGGTTAGATAACCAGCCCAAATCTAGTTTAAAAACTTGGAAACACCTAGTGGACAAGTTTTTAAATCAATACTTCCCTCGAAGGAAGATGATCCAGTTGAGACTGGACATCCAAAGCTTCAAACAAGGAGATAATGAATCTTTTTATGATGCCTGGGGGAGGTATAGAAGGATGCTAAGAAAATGTCCCACTGAATTGTTTTCAGAATGGGTACAGTTAGACATTTTCTACTATGGACTTTCAGACATGGCTAAAATGTCTCTAGACTACTCTGCTGGTGGTTCCATACACATGAGAAAGAACATTGAAGAGGCTCATGAGCTTATTGAGACAGTTGCTATGAATCAACATCTGTACTCAACTGCTGAGACTTCTATGAAAGGAGAGGTTAAGGCAGTATCTACTGAATCTAACTCTCTGGAATAGAATGAGTCTTTAACTCAGCAACTACACTCCCTTGCACAACAAATTTTGAAATTGCAAGAGATACTGCAAGAAGCCCGAGCCTCTAACAGAACTATAGAGGCACAGTTGAGTCAAACTAGACAACACTTATCTAAACAGATAAGAGAAGAGTGTCTGGCCCTCATTAGTACCAAAAAGGCTGAGCCTCAGATGGTACACACTGTTGAGGAACTAAATAAAGAAGAGACTCAAGAAGAGGCTGGGAGCACATTGTTACATGCCCCTCTTATGGGAAGAAAGCCTGAAGTACCACACCTCAGATGCCCAAAAAGGAGACCAAGGATGAACAATGCTCACAATCCTTGGAATGATCTGAAAAGATGCAAATCAATATTCCTTTTGTTAAGGTTGTGGAACAATGGTCTCTATCAACTGGAAGAAACCTCTCTGATGTTGAGAGAGGTGAATTAGTAATGATGTTACAGAAGGATTACATGGTTATCAAGGTCCTTCAACCTCCACTACCCCCTGACAAAGGAGGTACTTCCATACAGAGTACAATACTAGAGCCTCCTCCCCTGGTGAAAACTCATACAGTTTCCCCAGACATCAAACTTAAGTTTGGTGTTGGGCAGTCATCACCCACCAAGGAGGAAGGTCCCAAGAGGAAAATGCATAGAGGATGGAGAAACAATACAACCCCTACCCTGACAAGCAAGGAGAATCAATCTCATCACACTAAAAGAAAGCTTGTTAGGAGGAATTCAAATCTGAGGGCACTAATCTCCTCCTCTTCTCCCTTAGAGTCATTTCTATTAACCAACTAAAAAAAGAGGAAGAAAGTCAATAATCGAGTGTTAAGCTAATGACATTAAAGAAGCTCTTGGTGGGAGGCAACCCAACCATAAGTAATGTATTTCTGTTCTTTTTTCTTTTGTTTATTTTCATTTTAGTTTATTTTTAGAGTTTTCCCTTGCTTTTTAATGTTTGTGATCATGTGTAATAGTTATAACAGAAACAGAAACAGTCAGAGCTAGAAACAGAACACCCTGGAGCAGAAACCTTGTTGGCATTGAACGCCAGAGAAGGAGCCAGAGTGGGCGTTCAACGCCCTCTGGGGAGCAACAAGCTGGCATTGAACGCCAGCCATGGTGTAGCAGCTGGGCGTTCAACGCCCATATGGAGGGCAGGGAATTCAATTGTCCTAACCTCTCAGGACTAGTAGGTCCCACAAAATCCCCACCTACACCACACCCTTCTACTCTATTCTTTCCCATTGTTCATATTTGCTCGAGGACGAGCAAAACTCTTAAGTTTGGTGTTGCAAAAGCTTTGCCTTTTGACTTCTACCACTCCTAAAGAGCTATGAGGGAAGAACAACAAAGATAAAGGAGTGACATTGAAGAGATCAAACACTACATTGGATCCTCAAGGAGGAGCCGCCACCATCAAAGGTGGATTCGTTCTCTTTACCCCTTCTCCTTATGTCAATTTTTTTTTCTATTTTCTGTTATATTTTTTGTTCTCTTATTCTTGTTGCAAGATCATCTATGTCTTAAAGTTATAAAGTGTTCCATATGTCTCTCACCTTGCTTAAAATGAAAATTTTAAAAGAATTGAGAGGTACATGAATTTCAAGTTTATAATAAGAATAGTTCAATTATCTTGATGTGGTGGCATTGCTTTTATTTTCTGAATGTATGAATAAACAGTGCATATTTGAAGTTGAAATTTTAGAATGTTGGCTCTTGCAAGAATGATGGAAAAGGAAAAGTATTATTGGTAATTTGAAAAATCCAAAAAAATTGATTCTTGAAGCAAGAAAAAGCAGCAAAAAGAAAAAGAAAAAGCATGTTGCAAAAGAAAAAAATTATATGCATGCTAAAAAAAAAAGAAAAATAATAAATAAGCAGAAAAAGCCAATAGCTCTTTAAACCAAAAGGCAAGAGCAAAAAGCCAATAACCATTTAAACTAAAAGGCAAGGGTAAAAGGATCCAAGACTTTGAGCATCAGGGGTTAGGAGGGCCTAAAGGAATAAAATCCTGGCCTAAGCGGCTCAAACAAGCTGTCCCTAACCATGTGCTTGTGGCGTGAAGGTGTCAAGTGAAAAGTTTGAGACTGAGCGGTTAAAGTCGTGGTCCAAAGCAAAAAGAGTGTGCTTAAGAACTCCAGACACCTTTATCTGGGGATTCTAGCAAAGCTGAATCACAATCCGAAAGGGTTCACCCAGTTAAAGTGTCTGTGGCATTTATGTATCCGGTGGTAATACTGAAAAACAAAGTGCTTAGGGTCACGGCCAAGACTCTAAAAGCTGTGTTTAAGAATAAAAAAGAACTGAACTAGGAGAGTCAATAATATCATCTGGATTCTAAGTTTCTAAAGAGACCAACATTTCTGAGTTTCAATGGATAGTGAGATGCCAAAACTATTCAGAAGCAAAAAGCTACTAAGTCCCGCTAATCTAATTGAAACTGAGCTTCATTAGAAACTCTGAGATTTATTGTATCTTAATCTTGTTTTTATCCTACTGTGTTTTTAGTTGCATGGGGACAAGCAACAGTTTAAGTTTGGTGTTGTGATGAGCGGATATTTTATACGCTTTTTGGCATCATTTTCATATAGTTTTTAGCATGTTTTGTTTAATTTTTATTAAGTTTTCATAGGTTTTAGTGTTAAATTTATATTTTTGGATTTTACTTTGAGTTTGTGTGTTTTTATGCAATTTCAGGTATTTTTTGGCTGAAATTGAGGAGTTGGAGCAAAAGTCTGATTTAGAGAAAGAGAAAGCACTGTAGATGCTGTCGGGATTTGACCTCCTTGCACTTGAAAGAGCTTTTCTGGAGCTACAGAAGTCCAAATAGAGTGTTCTCAACAGCTATGGAAATGTGACTTCCAGAGCTTTTCAGCAATGTATAATAGTTCATACTTTGCTTCAGATTCGAAGGCCCAAAATTGGCATCGAACGCCAGCCTCATGTCCCCTTCCAGGTATCCAGCGCCCAAAGGAGAAGACCAGGCGTCCAAACGCCCAGAGAGGACCCCCTAGCCAGCGTTCAACACCCTAGAAGCCTCATAGCACATGGATCTCATCAAAGCTCAGCCCAAACACTCACCAAGTGGGCCCCAAAAGTGGATTTTAGCACTAAAAGACTATTTTACCCTTTCCTATGTAATCCTTAGTCATTAGCTTAGTATTTAAAGAAATTTTACACCTCTCATTGAGAGAGGTCTGCCATATTTTGTTTTTACCATTGTATTTCCTATCAGTATGAGCTTCTAAATCTCCTAGGTTGATAGGAGGAGCCCTGCTGAGTTCTATGAATTAATAAAAGTATTAATGTTTCTCTTCAATCTGTGTTTGATTCAAATCTAAGATGTATATTCGTTCTTCAACATGATGAATGGGATGATCCATGACAATCATCTCCGTTCTTCATACTAAGACCGCGTGCCTGACAACCACCCATGTCTACTTGGGTTCGTGTGAATACGAGCCAGGAAAGCATCAAACCGCCAGCTTGATTATACATCTGTTAGACGGCTATTCCACGACTTCATTGGAAACTTCTCGAGACCCCAGTTCAACCGATTTATGGGGAGATTAGGGTCTAGAACCCAAAGATGCAGCATTCTCTGATCTGGAAGACCCGACCTTGTATGTGGCGTTTTGAGTAGGATCATTAAGGAGAATGGACTGCAAGAGCTTCACCCTCAATTAGACTGGATGTGCACTAATCCTAGTGTTCATATCTGGAGGAGATTGACGATCGTGGTCGTACGGCATTGATCACATACAGCCTGCCATAGAAGAAATCATTCACAATTGAAGGAGACAGTAAGACCAGAGTTAATCCAGAAGGACAAAGCAACTCCAAGCCTCATCCATCTAGGTTTTAAGATTATCATTGTAATTCCATCTTCCAAATCAAAATCAACAACTCTTCTATCTGCCAGACTAAGACCTGCAAGATAACCATAGCTTGCTTCAAACCACAATCCTCGTGGGATCGACCCTGACTTGCTCAAGTATTACTTGGACGACCCAGTGCACTTGCTGGTACAATTGTATGAAGTGTGGGAATTCGTGCACTAAAGACTTAAGAAGACCATTCATGAGGTGGTCAAACAATATCTACATGTAAACGGTCTCTCTGTAGTCATGATACATGACAGAGCACAATGGCATCGTTTGATTCATGTAGCCGACCCCACCTAGTGGAACAAGGTTTTGTTGTTGTTGTTGTTGTTGTTGTTGTTGTTGTTTGTTTTGTTGTAATTTATTATAATTTTATTATTTAA
>NC_029792.2:34986559-34996236 GCF_000816755.2 Arachis ipaensis
GTGCAATGAATACAAAGGTAATTTATATAGTATTAATAATATTACATATGTACAATACATTTTTTTATTTTGGTATTATATAGTATTGATAATATACTAATCCCAAAAAATCTACCATATCCTATTTCAACTCGCCCGACCTAAAGAATGACAACTTCAAAATGACAACATAAGAGCTTTAAAGACGAGAAGACTGGTTACTCCTACGACAACGAGATGACAATGAAGTTGTGCCGGCGAAGAGATCAAGGACAATTGGAGATGTTAATGTGATCAGAGAAGGTAGATAGCAGACTGACAAAAAGAGACTTTCACTGATGCTGTCGTCGTTTAGATCGTCGTCGCATCGAGACGCTTCCGATCGTGTAACTGATGAAGGTGAGTTATTGAAGGAAGGCATAGATTCAGTCTCACATGCACAAGGGAAGAGGGAATCTAGCTTGAAATCTGGGTCGGGTTGGGTCAGAGGGCTTCTGTTCTGGGTCTAGGCCATATTGGTGTCTTGGATCCATGGTAAAAAAGAAAGGGATACATGAGTTACTAGCTAGAACTAATCAAGAAGTGGAAAGAGATTTGAGTGAGGGATTGAGAAGGAGAAGAAGTTTTTTTTGTCATGGGCTATAAACCCAACAAGACAAACCCATCCAAAAGCCTAAACCCACTACTCGACCCGCTCATCATCCCCAAGCTATCTGAAACAAACCCCAACCATGAACCAAAAAAAAAAGGAAACAAGGAATGTGATAACAGTACGCATGACCAAACTATGAACATGGAAGATAAAGATAGATGTGGCATTGAAGATTTAAGGTAAGAGAACAGTACGTATATAGCTCTTTGAACATGCATCATTCTTGATGCCCACGAGTAGCTGTTTCCAATGGTTCAAATTTCCATTTACATACACACAAGTTCTGAGCCTTCTAGATTTCCCAGCAACGACAAGCCACTAGCTCCATCTTCTTTATAGGTAAGTTGTTATAGAGCTCCTTTTCGATAGTTCTTGTGATTCACAGTACCTAATTAGTGCATATAAATATGGTCATTTTTCTCTTCTGTGTCACGTTTGTCGTTTGTGCAACTCTAAATATGGTAAGACATATTGCTTCTTATTTTAATAAAATTAAACTCCATCTTGCTATGTAAATGGAACACAATAAAAGTTAGTCGTTAATTACCATCCTAAATTTGAAAATTATTTTATTGACTTAATTCAGATTCTTTAACCTTGGATATTGCAAAAATTTTCTTTTTTTTTTCTTAAATGGATTTTGATAGATACATCAAGACTTCTGCAATCTTTGTCAATAGTGGGACTGAATAGTGCTGTGGCTCTCTATTAAAATAACATAAATGATCACCATACTTACTCTTTATTTATACTAAAATTCATAGTATTTTGGTAATTTTGTTGTGCAGGTAGCAATGGCAGCTAGATAAGTTCATGTGCTATGTGGTGAATTTTATAATATTTTTTATCTTTTGCTAAATCTGAGGACCTTGATTTTTAGGTATGATATCATCAAGCGTATTAATGCTGGTCCAGAGCATAAGGTGTGAAAGCTCATAGTATGTGTCATTAGACTTTGGACCGTTTTTCATTTTGTAAATTCTGGGATGAAGGCACCTATAACCTATTGAGATGGTTGTCCTTGATGAAGAGGTAAAATTTTCTCTTTGCATTTGAGATTTTCTTTGGTAATGATTGAGCAATAACCTCATTTATCTATGATCCTATAAAACTAATGCATTCAGCGGGAGACAATTCAATGCTCTATTAAAGGCATATTTGTTTTTATCTTCGAGAACCTACTCGTTGAGGACAATGTGTACGTGGTCACAAATTTTGCAATTGCTTTGAATACTATCAAGTTTAAGCCTACTAGACACGAATTTAAAATCCACTTCAAGAAGGACATGATTGTACCTCCGATACAAGATTTTTTAGTTTCGTTGAATGGATTCAATTTTGTTTTATTCAAAAATATTCATACAATATCTAAAGAAGATGGTTATTTAGTTGGTACGTACTTTGTTAGAGTAATCTATAATGCATGTGATATTTAATTCCTTGAAAGCTAATTTTTTAAGCAAAATAATTTATCAATATAATTGTATTACATAATATGTCTATATTTAATGTATATTATTTGAATTGGCTGATGCGTCATTTTTGGTATAGGTATAGTATCAAAAAAATTATTGTATTATTTAGTAAAACTTTTTTTCAATTCGGTAATGACTTTGTTTTTTATTCTTATGCGTTTTATTTTAAGATATCTAAAGGCAGATTTCATATATAGCAATTAAAGAATTGGTACCTTTAAAAGTATCGTTAGTAACAAAAAAATGTTAGAAATTATTGAATAACATCAATGTTATTAGTTCAATATATTTTTTAAGTTTTTTTTTTCAATAGAAGTATCACACAGTCAACGATAATTTCTTTTAATATCCATATTTAATTATTTGTAATTTTTAGAGTATCAATTTGGGTCATTGTAAACTAATTTATTTACTATAAGGCATTATCCCATCTTATTATCCAAGATGAGTTATTGTAATAAATTTAATATAAATTTATCTATGTGCATGTGTAGTTAGTTTTGATTGAATTAGTTTTTTTATAGGTAATTTTTTTGTGTTTTCTAAGTGTTTTTTATTGTTAGATTGGTCTTGAATAAATGTTTGTATTTTATATTTTTTGTGAGAATGTCTTTGGTTGTACTACTTTTGAACCTTCTTATTTTATATTGGATGGCAGTGAATCTTTAGCTTATACATATGTATTTTCAGTTTAATTTTTATTCTACATTTGCTTTGTTCAGTAATATTTTTTAATTTATTTAATTTGATTAATTATCTCTTTCTTATTTTATACTAATTTAACTAATTAAAGTTAATAAATTTCAGTTATTTTAATTCTTGCAATTTTTTATTCTAATAATATATTTCAATTAATGCATTAATACAATTTTAATATTTATATGTCATTAATAATAATAATCTCATTTTAAAATGACATTTTATCCCCAATATATATTGTTAGAGTATGATTAGGATCAATTAGGATTAATTAGATCAATTAGTATTATTTAGTATATCTGAATATTTATTATAGGATATTACGTCTTTATTATTTCGATTCTCTTAACACCTATAAATACATTTCTATATTGTATGCTTTTACACAACTTGAATTCACACAAATCTTTTCTCTATTCCGCTTTCTTTCTCTCTTACCTTTCTAACATGGTATTAGAGTCATGGTATCCTCCTTGAGGAGGATAAGTTGATTTTCTTCTAGTGAAATCACCGTATTTTTTATACTTTCTTTCGTGCCATTTTTTCCCTTCTCTTTTGTCAATACTTTGATACTTTTCTTACCTCATCGAATAGCTCATCCACTACTTACTTATTCTCATGAAGAAACCATATGTTTTTCGTCACCTTCCGATAGTTTGCCAACTCTTCGCATTTTGTCACTACTTTTTAGCAGTTTTTCGACAGTTTGCCATTACTCTTGCGACAATTTCATTTGCATTCTCTTCTGTCAATTCTGTCTGCGTTTCTTTTCGGCGTGTTCTCTTCCAATAATACCGTCTGCATTTTCTTTGTGACAGTTTTTATCACTATCACTATGATAGTTTTTAAAAACTATGGTTTTATGAATTATTATTACACATAATGTGACATTTTTTTAATTAATTCAACTACAGAAATATGTCTTAATTTTTTTTTGAAGAAAAGGAGCTCAACACACTAACGCGGAGCATGAATGAACAAACGCAACAGTAAACAAGACAATAAGTACAATACGAACACAGTATAATCCGTTGTCATCTCCGACATTGCCATCAACAACCAAACGGATCATCACCACGCCATGCCCTGTAACTCAAAAACGAATTATTCTTGATACCCTCAACACCTGTCTCAGAGCTTTGGAATATTCTGCTATTCCGTTCCAGCCAAATGTTTCAGATAACTGCAAAGAACCCTACCAGCCACTTCTTTTGTTCAGAATTACGACCAGGCACTTCCAGAGTCTCTTGCTGCAACACCTGCATAAAAGAATTAGTAGAAAAAATACCTCTTCTGTCAAATTTCCATATAACTGTATCCTCTCTATCAGATGATAGTCTAACTGGCGTAGTCGCTCATGAACTTGATTAAGTAACTCTAGCTCCCATTGAAATAATTCTCTCCTCCACTGAAAGTTTCATACCCAATCCAGCCCATCCCAAAACCCACAGTCCCTAATAACAAATCCTTGCTGATTTGAATCAGAGAAAAGTCTCAGAAAAAATCTTTCAACGTGCCACTTTGTAACCAATCATCCTCCCAAAATCGAACACGTCTACCATTTCCCACCTCCATAGACAAACCACTAATCATCCTTTCTCTAACCTGATGCTCTTTAACATTGAGCTGGCAAATATCTTTCCACGGGCCACCTCTTGATGGTAAAGGCTGTTTTGACAGGTTCAAATGATTACAAGAACATACAACCTTCTTCCACAACGGGCAAGCTTCTTTCGAAAAGCGCCACCACCACTTGAACAATAGCGACGCATTTCTGATTACAGCATCTCCCACCCCTAAACCTCCTAGCTTTTTCGGAGCTTGCACTATTTTCCATTTCACAAGAGGTATACCGTTATTCCCATCTTCTTTACTCCACAAGAACCTTCTCTGTAGCCCAATTATTTTGTCCGCAACTGCCTTTGGCATCTTATACAAGCTTAAGTAGTATACTGGTAAGCTATTAAGAACTGATTTTATGAGAACTAGTTTACCAGCTTTGTTAAGAGACTTCGCTTTCCATAGACTAAGCTTATCTTCCACCTTGTCTATAATCGGTTTCCAAGTCTTCACCAAGCGAGGGTTTGCACCAAGGAAAATTCCTAAAAACCTAACAGGTAGAGTAGCTTCTGCACAACCCAACAAATCACACATATTCTTCACCCAGTCTTGGTCACAATTAACTAGATCAAGCTTGACTTATCAAAGTTAATGCTCAGGCCCAACATCAACTCAAAACAAAGCAAAAGTCTCTTATAATTCACTAGTGTCTCTGTTTTCTGTGGGCAAAATAAGATTGTGATTCCTGCTCACAGTTAACCGAAATCAAGCTTGACTTATCAAAGTTTATACTCAACCCAGACATCCACTCAAAGCAACACAGAAGTCTCTTATAGTTCACAATTGTCTCCGTTTCCTGTGGGCAAAATAGAATTGTGTCATCTGCAAATTGGAGATGCGACAACTCTATGTTGTCTCTTCCCACTAACAGTGGAGAAATGCGTCTATTGCTGACTGCCTCACCCACCATTATGTGTAGGACATCAACAACAAGAACGAACAGAAAGGGAGAGAGAGGATCTCCTTGTCTAAGACCTCTCTCCATCTTGAACGGCTTAGACGGTGACCCATTGATCAATACCGACATAGACGCTGTAGTCACACATTCCTTCACCCATGCCCTCTATCTAGGACCAAAGCCCATCTGTTGTAGCACGATATCCATAAAGCTCCATCTCACCCTATCGTACGCTTTCTAAAAGTCCAATTTGATAATTGCAGCTTGCTTCTTACGCAACTTTAGCCATTGCACCGTCTCACAAGCAATGAGCGCACCATCATGTATTTTGCGACCTTTTACAAAAGCAGACTGAGTCTCTCCCACTGAACCTGGCATCACTAGACGCATTCTTCTCACCAGAACTTTGGATATCACCTTATAGACACACCCAACCATGCTAATCGGCCTTAGATCTTTGATCTCCTTTGCTCCCACAAATTTTGGAGCTAGTGCCACCCATGTTACATTAGCATCTGTTGGTAGCTTGGCGCTTAGCCCAACACAGCTACAATAAATTCCTGACCAATCTCATCCCAACATTTCTTGATGAAGTTCATATTATACCCATCACTACCTGGTGCTTTACTTGACTCGTAATCCCACACTACCTCTCGTACTTCTTCAGGCGATGGCAACACCTCTAGTACTGCTGCCTCGTCATTAGTAATCCATTTTACCAACCCATCACGAATCCCAATCATAGGAGCAGATCCCTGCCGATATAGATCTTTATAAAATTCTGTAATTGCAACCTTTATTCTGGACTGGTTTCTCACCAATCTGCCATTAATTACAAGAGAGTCGATTCTATTGTTCCACCTTCTAGCTAACATCAGGTTATGGAAGTATCTAGTGTTCTTGTCCATATCTTTAGCATGTTAAGATCTAGACATCTACTTCCAATGAACCTCTTTTCTGGCATACCATTTCGCACAGCAAGTCACAAGAGCGTTCCGTCTAGCCTCCACTGTTCCGTCATAACTACCAGTACTAAGCATGTCATCAATCTTCCTAATCTCTTCCTCAAACCTCTTTATCCTGTTGTCTATGTCCCCAAACTTATCCTTATGACATCTCCTCAGCGGTACCGTTAAGGCCTTCAGTTTATTAGTGAACTCACCCTCACCCAAAAAACCTCCACTCATCCTTTACCATCCTCAGAAACCTTTCATGTGTAAACCATGAATACAGGCTTCGAAATGGTCTTGGACCCGCACTAAGTCTTGTATCTTCCAAAATCAACGGGCAATGATCTGATAGACCTCTAGGTCCCCCTTTCAACATAGTATCTGAAAATTCCTCTAGCCACTCCACACTGACGAGAATTCTGTCAATACGGTTGCAAGATTGACCTCGAACCCATGTGAACTTTCGATCAGTTAGCGGTAAATCCACCAGTTGTAAATCTTGCACCCATTCCTTGAAGTCTTCTGCCGATGCTGGTAAACTAACAACACCTTTCCTTTCCTCCAACCTTAATATCTCATTGAAGTCTCCCATAAAGCAAAACGAAACTTGGCACAGACCCACAATGTAGCTTAACTCCTCCCACATCACCAGTTTCTCACTCCGTATATGTGCTCCATACACTAGGCAGAATGCACAGTTCAAGCTATTTTTTGTCAACAAACCTTCAACGCATAGCTAACCATCCCCTTTGTAATAGCTCGATCTTTTAAACAACAAGTCATCCCACATTAGCAATAGATCGCCAGAGGCACCTACTGATTCTACAAAATCCCAACCCACCGTGTCACAACCCTACAATCGTGCGACATCAAACTTAGTTACAACCTCCTTCCTAGTTTCAATCAATCCTAGCATGTTCAACCTATATTTTTTCTTTAACTCTTTTACCTTACTCAACTTCTCATCCCCTCTTAGACCTCTAACATTCCAGCAACTATAAATCATTTAAAATAATTTTTACACACCTTTTTTGATGTTTAGGCCTGCTTCTCCTGGCTTTCTCCTTTTGTTTTGCCATCTTTCTTTTTTCTGCAATTGCTTCATTTTGACTTTGTAGAATCGCCATGATGTCTTCTTCTTCATCATATAAGACCGCACCAGACTTCACTGCTAACTTTAAAGCTTCCTTATTTTCAGTTAACTGACCTTCATGCGTGCGCCGCTCATCGACATTCTGGGTTTTGTCTTCTGCATCTGTTTCGGAAACTCCCTCATGTGTACCATGTTTTTTTGGTGTTGTCCTATCTCAGAATCTCATCATCGCCTGCAACATTAATTCTGTGATTCTCCCCTTCGTGCAGTTGCAACATTTCCCTCCCCTGGTTTGTCCGGCCCGTTTTTTTTGCCACTAACCCCTCCAAATGCAGCCCTTGATTACACCCCTCCACATTGTTAGCCACTACCTCACTCTCCTCAACAACGCTACATGACCAAGCTTGTTGGCTTCCATCCATCTCATTGCATAATTGTCCGCATGCCATGACTCCTCGCTGCGCCATGGAGCAAGTTGCACATTCCTTAACAGCTGCGTGAATGTGAACCTGCGTGGCTCCCAGCGTCCCGCCGCGTACTTCCTTCTCCATGGATGAGCTGGCTTGTCCTGGCCCGGTCCTTGCATTGAGTTCCTGACCCGGCTCACAGTCACTGGTGCCTACCTGCTTCGAAACGGATGCCTTGTAGAGTTCAAGAGCTGGCCTCAATTCACAGCCCCTTTTTGTTTTGCAAACCCATAGTTCAATAGCGATACAATTTGGGAAGGTTGCATAGGCCCAACCGAATCATGGCCCAGGAGGATGCAATCATTGTGACATTGTTTGTGGGCTTCCATGCTTTTGCCCACCCTCCCCTTATCACTCCCCTTACGGTTTCTTTTCTCAATTCCTTTGGACCCACTTTCCTTATCAATCCAATCTCCGGTAACGGTTCTTTCTGAGTCAATCTCTCTATAATCACCCAATCCCTCAAGATCTGCCTCCCCATTAATTTCCTTAAATTTTAGGAATCCCGCTATTCGTTGCATATGATTCCGATTTAAATGTTCATTATTACATTCTTTCAAAAAAAATATCTGGTGTTACCATTCTACCCTTGTCTTCCTCCCCTGCCTTAGATCGCATTGAGATTAGCTCAGCTGCCGGATCCCATACTGCCGCCATTGCTACCCTTCCCCCAGCTTGTGAACTAGAGCTTTCACCCGTTGGACTAGCGATTGTCTTTTCCATGAAGCATGTTTCTCCATATATCTCCCGTCCTACCTCTTTTACGAAGACATCAAAGCCACTAGTGCCTACAGAGATATGCACCCATTCCTGAATTACATCAAATACACAGGTATTAATTAGCAATCGACCAGCACTGAAAGATAAGGCAGATTTCGTCAAATCATCACACTTGACTACTTCCCCCCAAAGACCACCTATTGCGTTGAATGTCTCTGCTGACCAGACATGTAAAGGCACTCCATAACATTCTAACCATAATCTTCTTGTCTCACTACGTTCTGATTCTTCCCATCTCCATACACTATGAAAGAATTGTAGGAAACTATTCTTCCTCCGCATTCTTCACAGTATCAAAAACTAGTAATGCTTTGTATGCTCCAAGTTCTCTGACTTCTACTACCTGGGAAAAGTTCTTGCTAATCGCTCTTTGTAGCGCTTTGAAATCAATGGCCGTCGTCGTCCCACTAAACTTCGTAGCAGCCAGTTAAAATTCTCTTTTGCTATTGGAACTTCAACCCTCTTCGTCCAACCATTCCCATTCGGGTCCCTAGTAGTTGTGATCTTCTTTGTTTCCTCCAGTTTTGCAGGGCTTTTGCCTTTCTAAGGTTGCCTGCTCTCTACAGCCGCTTTTACGGTGTCTCCCCGACGTATTCTGGTATTCTTTCCCTCTATAGGCCTTCTATACTTAGCCTCAGCTACAGAGATCGTCTTCCCCCTTATACTCGTATGATGCATTTCTGCTATGGCCTTCATCGCACCCCCTCTCGTCGTATAGCGAACAAACGCAAACAAATAAACTTTCCCATTTTTTAGCTTCCGGCCTAGATAGACGTCATTGATTCGTCCCGTCCAATGGAACAGGTGAAACAATTCCTTCTTCAAAATGTCCTGCGGTAAGTTGGTGACAAAAACAGAAAAAGAATCGTTTTCCAGACGTTGATACTCTTCTCGATTCCAAATCTTAGGATCCTTTGTCTGTATATTCCTAAATCTACCCCACTCAATGTTTCTCCGATCCCCGTCACTCTCACATTCTCTCTCTCTTTCTCTCTCTCTCGTTCTTTCATTTTTCTCTCTCTCTCTTCAATATGTCTTAAATTTTATATTACAATATTAATTAA
>NC_029792.2:34996681-34997632 GCF_000816755.2 Arachis ipaensis
TATTTTTTATTTAAAAATTTTGAAAATACATTCATCCTGTGCAACTGAACCGGTCATCACGCCAGTTCGAGTCAAAACAACGCGTTCCTAACATCAACTTCAACCAAAATTAAAATTAACCCATCCTGTAGAATTATAGTATGGACATGTTTCGTTAAATTTCAACAAATAATCCACTTGGAATTTCGAAGAAGAATGATGGATACAGACTTGATTTTAACTTTTATCAAATTGACACGACGATTTGACTAATTAATCAGAAACGTGAGCACTGGGTCATTTTATTCAACATGTTGCGTATTAGTAACCCATAAATATAAGCATTGCACGCATATTTAATTTCCTAAGGAGAAGAGATCAGCTAATTTAAAAATCAGAGTATATTTAATTATTAGATTATATTTTATGTCCGTGAGTTTAAAATTTTTTTTATTTTAACTTAATAAGAGATTATAAATACTTTTAAACTATTATATATAGCAATAATAAGGAGAGATTAGAAGAATGTTAAAACATTTTTTGATTTCGTGATAAAATTATAGTATGGACAAATGAGATTGAGTAATTCTCTCAATTCAATTTCAATCTATCCATTTTATTTTCTATTCCAATTTCAATTTATATTTTTCATTTAATTTCAATACTTATCTTTTTGTTTATCCCTTTTTTCATATTATTTAGTATCAAACTTCAGGTATTAAATTAATTTTTTAATCTATATTTATTCTTACGTCCTAAAAAAAAATTTCAGTGTCCCTCACATCTTTTTTTATGTCCTTATTGTCCTTTCTTTCTTATGCCCCCATAAAAAAGAATTACTACATCTTCATTGTTCTTGCGTTGTATTCTTCTATTCTTGTGTTCTTTATTTACATCTTTCAATTTTTGCTTTTCAAATTGAACAAAAAAAAAAGTGTCTACATGTCAAGATGTTAATTTTCTTGTCGTGTA
>NC_029792.2:34997664-34998168 GCF_000816755.2 Arachis ipaensis
TTATATCCATCATATAAATAGATTAGAAGAATGCCAAAACACTTTTTAATTTTGTGATTAAATTATGGTATGGATAAGAAAGGTTATTAGATGAATCTCTCTTGTTGTACCAGAAAATTGTGTAGAAGGTTAAGTTGATTCTATTCGATTTAATTTTCGAATTATGGTGTGGACAAGTTGGTTGAATGAGTCACTTTCTTATTGCATCAAAAAATGAATAAAAAATAGAGTGATTTTCTTTGTATTCAATTTCAATCTATTTCTTTTGTTTTCTATTATTTTTCATTCAACTTCAATAATTGTTTTTTTGTTTATTTCTTCTTTTATATTGGACTTGAACGTTAAAGTTTATTTTGTAGGTATCTATTTTTCATGTTCTTCTTTGCCAAAGTTATACCTCCTTTAATTTGGAGAAGAAGAAACAAACTCAATTACTTTTAATATGAAATACATCTCAAAATTATTATCATACAAGAATAATTATAAAAAATATTTTACCAAAAA
>NC_029792.2:34998664-35013195 GCF_000816755.2 Arachis ipaensis
TGAATTTTGCTAGGGAGACAATAAAAAATCTTAACAATGTGTATAATGGACTATAATTTTGGCCCAATACAAGAAATTAAAAAAAAGTAAAAAAAATTCCCAAAGTAAACATCCCTAACCCTAATTTATCGGCACCATTCACCCAAGGACCCTCTTTCCCCCAAAATCGCCACTGTCACCCTCAGTAATCATTCCATTCACCGGCAGTAGAAGCTCTGCCACCGTCAACCATCGTCGGCCCCCGTAGTCCTTCCCCCGTGCTCTCTCTCTCTCTCTCTCTCTCTCGCCGGTAGCCATCAACGCGGAAGGTAGGTCATCCCACCATGCGTCTGTTTTGCAAGGGTTGTCTCTCTCTACTGCGCCAGAAGCCACCCTCAGGTCGTTTCAACCACCGTAGTATCTCTCTTCATCAGTCATATTCCTCGTCGATTAATGCCTCGGACCAGTAGATGCTACGGCACCCATCCCCATCCGGCGTCGACCTCTCAGCAACTGCGCGGCCAGCCTTATTCGTGCGTTCCCAGTTCGGCCAGAAGCCCCCGCACCCAATGGTGTCACTGTCCTCTTCAACGCACATCTACGTGGCCGCACAGCTTCCTAGTTGCATTGCCGTCACTCCCAAAATCCCCCTATCGGCAGGGCTATCCACCCTCATTGGTGCATTAAAAGGTTAGGTGGTGACTAAGGGTTTAGTTGATAACTAGATGTTTATTCAATGAATTTTGATGTGTTACTTGATTGTTCTGCTTCTGTACACTAAATGTTGGATTGTGAAAAATTGGACTTTGTTAAACAGATTGTTGTTGTTGTTGGTTTGCTTGGTTTTTCTATTTCAGCATTCAAAATTTTGTCAAATTTTGGCTTAGTTAGTACAGTAATTTTGGTATGTGGTATGGACTTTTGAATGCGAAGTCACTTAATTTAGGTGACCGTAGTCAATCTTTATTTGATTCAACATGGAAGATTACTTTATTACATATCCGGATGGTTGGTTTTTATTCTAGCAATTCCTGTTTTTTTTTTCTTTGTGCTAAATAATTGATTTGTTTACATCATATGCTCTATGGATTGTGAGTTTGTTGAACACTTGAGCACATATTTAGTTGCGCACAAATTATTGATTGTTTTATTAAATTGTTTAGATTGGTTATTGAAAATTTTATACTTGATGACTAGGGCTTTAGTTGATAACTAGATGTTCATGCAATGGCACTACAAAAATATCACTTTTAGTGGCCATTTATTTTGTTTTTAGCGGCAATAAAAATAGCCACTAATACATTTACCAGCAATTAAATATTAGCGTCTTATGCTTTGTCGCTAAAAGGTTTTAGTGGCAATTATAACATTTGCCGGTAAAGACTTTTTAATGGCCGCAAAAAGTATATAATTTTTAGCGGCCATTTTTTTAGCAATTTATATGGCCACCAAAAGGAATTCTAGGATTGCAATATTATTCACTTTTAGTGGCCATTACTATTGCCGCCAAAACTCATTTTATCGGCAATTTATATGGCCACTAAAAATGATTCTAAAATTGTAATATTATTTACTTTTAGTTGCTATTACTATTGCCACTAAAATCTTAAGATTTTTTTAATTATACTCACTTTTAGAAATAACAACCTATCATTTTTCTAAAATTTTAAATTATTTTTACCAACAATTATTATTATTGTACATAATATAAATATACTAAAATTAATTATTATAAAATGAAATATTTCATTAAATTCAATTAAATATTTATACACAAAGTTCTCTTGAAAAGTAATAAAGCATAATACAAATTTAAACAACACAAATACTACAATTCTATGTTACATCAATGATTAGCACATGGTTAATGATCAAAAGTAAACAAATAGAGTCTAGCATAGATGCAATACAATAATACAACAGAGAGAATGAAGCAAAGTTTTCAATTTTTAATTAACCAGGATCCAGCACTAACATCATCTTGGGCATAGGTGCAGAGAACAAATCTGTCAAGTCATAATGGGAACAAGATTTACTTATATACACAGTTGGATGGTAGCTAAGAATTTTCATAGCAAAAACTGGTACTGATAGGAGAAAAAATATCGGTAAAGATTTTCACAAAAATATCGCGTTGCAAGTATATTTCTAAACCGACAATTAAACCTCAATCAACGTTTAGGTTGTTTGTCACTTAAGTAAACCCAATAAAATTAACCAAACTATTTAAATCTCGGGTCGTCTCTCAAGGAATTGCAGGGAAGTATGTTTATTATTGGCTATGGAAAAGTATATTTTTGGCTTTTGTAATAAGAAACAAGAAAGTAAAATGGCAAGAAAATAAACTAATAACTGAGAGAGCCCTTAGCAAGGAAAGAAAATTAGAAGTCCTATCCTCATTATCATTGTCAATTGTGATGGTAAATGTAAATTGCCTTCACTTAGTTAACCACTAACCAATGAAGGAAAGTCAAGTGTGTGCAATCAACTTGAGTTCACAAGTCCCTGTCAACTCTTAGTGAGAGACTAGATTTAGTGAAGTTTAAGCTAACCGGAAACCTTCAATTACCAATTAACAAAAGGGTCTTGATAACTCAAGAGTCTCCAAATCATCAACCCAAGCTAAGAACACAAAAATCTAATTCAAAATCCAACCAAGCATTTTATCAAATACTTGGAAGGCACAAAATGAAAACATAGAAAATTAACAAGGAATAATAAAACCTAAGACTAACAATTGCAAGAAATCAATAACCAACTATTAAAGAAAGAAGCCATAAATATGAAACATAAAATTGCATTAAAAAGGGAACTAAAAGTAACACAAGAGTTCATAAACTAAATGGACAAAATAAAGGAATCAATAAGAGAAGTAGATAACTAAAGTGTTAGAGCAAATAAAAGTAAGAGAAAGCTAAATTAAAATAAGACCGAAACTTAAATCTAAGAATTAATTGAAAGAAGAAATCCTAAACCTAGAGAGAGGAGAGAGCCTCTCTCTAGAATTCTACATCTAAAACCTCAAGTGTGTATGAATGAATAGTGATGATTGGTGGTCTCCCCCTTCCAACTCCATTCTGCAGCCTCTTGTCTAAGTTTTCGGGTCTGAAACTAGGTCAAAAGCAGCCCAAAAATCGCCCCTAGCGTTTTCTCGTAACTAAGGCACGTGACGCTTGTCACGCGTACGTGTCAGCCACGTGTATGCGTCGTTGAACTATGCATAAGGTCACACGTACGCGTTAGTCATGCGTATGCGTCGCTTGGAAAATGGCTTGATCACACGTACGCGTCAGCCATGTGCGCGCGTCACCTCCAGCTTCTTAAATCTTCAATTTCTTGTGTTCCTTCCACTTTGGCATGCTTCCTTTCCATCCTCTAAGTCATTCCTGCCCCATAAAACCTGAAAACACTTAAAATACATATCAAGGCATCGAATGGTAATAAGAGAAGATTACAAATTAGCAATTTTAAGGCCAAAGAAGCATGTTTTCAATCATAGCACAAAATCAGTAAGGAAACTTAAAAACATGCAATTTATATGGATAAGTGTGAGAATAATTGACAAAATCAACTTAATTCAATACAAAATAAACCTTAAAATAGTGGTTTATCAGGTACGAACCTGTTTATTGATACAAATTTAGCCAAGGCTCGTGATATGACATCTCTCCTGGTGCATGACAAAAACTACAACCTTAAATGCAAACAGGAAGTGCATACTTCAGGTCTGTCATCATCTCCTTCATCTTCTAACATCTCTCTAGCCGCTTCCAATTTTCTACGTTTTCTCGGAAAATTTTTCTGCATTGGTTAAAAATCCATCATTCAATTACTGAATAATGCATGGAAACAAGTTTGAATATATATCCTAATAGGTACAATAATATATATCAAATTTGAGAAATATCACAACTATGAAACAAGAAATTTTACCTTTGCTGCTTTTGTAGCAACCTTTTTTTCTGTCTCTGTTACAAACCAGGTTCTTTTGGAGCGGGAAAAGATCTCTTCCTTATGAGTAATCATGTTTTCATCCTATCCATTTCATAAGAGCATGATTATATTTAAATGGAAAATCTTATGAATGAGAAAATGCAGAGAGTGAATGGAAGGTTCAAAGCCACATAATATAATACTACTACTAGGAAGTACTATTTCTTAAACAATAATGTGAAGTGAACACACAAAATTGTAATCCAAGGCATCCCAGAACTCCAAGCAAATAAAACAATGAATCGCTGATCTATACCTTTGTGGCCCCTATTTCAGATTTTCTTAGGGCTCTTTCTTCCCTGAACCCCAAAAAAAGAAAAATTGAGAATTTGAGATGTAAAAATACAGTATAGTAGTTAAAATAAGAGAACCATTAACAATCAAAAACCTCTCTTCTTCATGTACTTCTGCAATTTGATGCTCCAATTACTCAATTACATGAGACCATTTATGTATGAATTGCTCTGCTATAATTCGGCTCTTCAGCTTTGAACCAGCTCTCTTCCTAATCAATTGAAAACCAGCTTTAATAGAAAGACTATAAAAAGGATAATAAAAATCACTGACTTTATTTTTACTCTTAGTTTCTACTTCAATTCTGTCTAAGCAAAGAATCAGTAAGGTATTCAACTAGGAACATCTAAATAACTAGTATTAAGATCATGCATCAGCTTGTTTAACTATACTATCTTAAAAGAAAGACAGGAAGAAATTATGAAACTAAGCTAAAAAAAGGAGAAGTAAAAAATTAACAATCATGGGAAAGAAACTCACAATTGCTTTTAGAAGTGACCAGTCATTATCAGTCACAAATGTGATGGCACATCCTTCTCGGCCAGCTCTTGCTATATGACCCACTCGATGAACATAGCTTCAGAATAAATGATTGGTTAAAGTTAAAATAAAAAATGAAAAATAAAATTCTGAACTCTGCATATTGCATAAGATATCAACTCAGATCAAAACTAGAATGTCAAAGAGAATAAAAAAGATGCAAATCATGTACAGGTAACAACCGAGGTCATAAGTTGTTGTCTACCATTAACAAATGAGGTCAACTACATGGATCAAACAAATCAATTTGGCCAACCCGTTATGCTTATAGATATTTCTTAAAGTAAGGTTTATTTGTTAATTACCTGTTGCATAATCTTGGAGAACTCAGAGCAAAGAATCTTCTTGCCAGATTCATCAAGAACTTTGTTGAGCATAATGTCTTGAAGGGCGACAAGAGTAGTTTCGAGCATGTCAAGTTCGGCTTGGTTTGCAAAGATGAATACTGGGGATGCCTGCAAATATTTTGGCAGTTAGTATATTGCTTAAGATGCACTCATATGACATTAGTTCTGCATATTCAGCTAAAAAGAAAAGAAAAGAAAGGTAAAGAACAGCTAGTCTGTAAGCTTCAAGAATATTATTACGTGATGCTACCCCAGAAGGATTAGTATGCTTCACTACTACACATGTGGGATCCCTAAACTCACACACACAGTTCCAAGCAGCATCAGCATCCAAATAGTTATTATATGACATCTCTTGCAAGAAAAATGTTAAGGGTGTAAGACCATCTACAACATTAACTTATATGAAGATCAATAAAGGATTACATTCATTCAGAAACCCTTCATCCACAAACATGATATAATGGGTTTTGGGATAGTATATATATCCTTCAAAGAATGGATAACTCACAAAAATAAAACCATTAAACTAAACTCAAAGAAGGGCATGCTTGGACAGTTTTAAACTAAAGATATAAAAGACACCTTTAGTGAAGCTAATTCCCGTAACCCTTGCTTGAAAAAAAGCATGCTCTCAATATTTCCCTCCCCGGTAAGGTCCTTCAAGTCACATTTATTTTCTTCCTCATCTACACTGCGACCCATGTGTAGCAGAAAAAAAAAGAAACAATTGAGAGTAGTCAATCACTACAACTAATTGAATAAGGCAAATAAAAAAAGTTAGAATAAAAATCCTAAGTAATGTCACCACCTCCTCCTGGTAGTTTTGCTTTCTTTCCTGCAACTAATACAACTTCAAAAGGATTAGCCGCAAAGGTAGACCAGTAGTTGTATTTTGCTTCAGCAATATCAGTGAGAATACCTGAAATATATTTCAGAGCTATCAATTGCAACAAAATGGAAGTTTCTTCTAATACAAAGCTAATACTTTCTAAATATTTTATGAAACAGGAAGATGAAATTGCATTGCATTTTATAAGGGTTCTTCTTCTTTGAGTCTCACTTCTTGAATAAGGGTATTTTTTATGCCCAAAACAACAACATTTTACTTTGATAATTCCTATAATCCAAACCATGAAACCTATTTACATTACTTAGCATTCACAGGAAATAGAAACCTACAACTTCACACTTTTGTGACTATTATCAAATAAAGTAATGAACACTCCCATACCTCCCTATGTACACCATAATACAATAGAATGATGAAAATTTTGTCTTGCAATTGACTCTAGGCTGCAAAGATTTTGGCCATCAAATGAAATCGCCATAGGCTCATAGATGCAATTTAAGACAAGGGATGCTGCAAATTTATTGGTTGCTCTGCTATGGCGGGAAGGACCTTATGCAGTGGATTGTCATAATTGAAGAAAGCAGAGAAGTGAATGTTGTCGTCCATCATCAGATTAGGGTTCTTAATGTTGGAAAAATTAGAAAGAGACCAGAGCACAAGATTTCTTTTAATTCTCAAAGTTCTTCACACATCAAATTTAGATTTAGTTAAGTTTGATACTTAATCTTGAATTTAGTCAATTTCGAATAAGAATATAATGCACAACTAAAATTGAATTCTTTCTATAGCATGTCACATAGAGATCATTAAACAAAAGGATAAATTTAGTTCAATTGTTGAACATAAAAGATACATGGAAAACAGTTCACTTTTCCGCCTTGGCAGCAGCTTTCGTAGCATTGCCATATAACTATTTTCTGATAGATAGCTGATGCTTGAGCTTCCTATCTTTCAAAACCTGCAAATTAAGATTAAGAGATAATATTCAATTCGGTGTAACAATTCCTAATTTCAAAATTCAGAGTTCAAAATTGTAATGAAATCAAGTTCAGCTAAACCTAGCTATTAGATATTATCAAATTTATGCAGAATTTCACATCAAGAGAAGACCTTGTGCGTCTACGTGCAAGAACGGCGGTGGTGCAAGCGGCGGAGATGTGGTGTTGCGACAAAAGCAGCAACGGTGGCTGGAAGACCTTGGCGACATAGATCTGAGATGAACAAACAATGACATAGATGCGGATCTGAGGCGGATTGGATGGAAACGAAGTCCAAGGAGTAGGATGATGGACGGCGGCTATCGGCAATGGTTACCATGGTGGTGAAGGTGGTCGGCGATGGCAATGGTTGCGGGAGTTAGCCCAGGCAAGTAGCGAAATCAATCTTTCATTGATGAAGAAAAGAGAGAGTGAGAAAGTGAAGAGAAACAAAGGATGGAGAGGGTTTGGGGAAGCTCGCAGGTGAAAGAGGAAGGCAACGCGTTGTGTGAAAGTAAAATTTTCATTTCTTTCTCTTACAGTGTTTCAATTTGATTTACGGATGAGATAAAAAAATATGTGAATAAGAGTTTAGCGGCAATAATGACAATAGCCACCATAATAATTTAAAAAAATTAAAATTAAAAGTAAAAACATATAATAATTTCCTGACAATAGTAATAATGGCCACTAAAATATACAGTAATAATGACAAATATATAATTGCCGCAAAAATATAACTTAAATAAAGAAATTAGTGGCCATTATGTTATTGTCACTAAAAGTTTGTCACTAAAACATAATTTTCTTGTAGTGTGGATTTGGCTGAGTTACTTGGTTGCTATGCTTGTGTACACAAGGGTTGGATTTTTAAATATTGGACTTATGTCAAAATATTGTAGATGTGGCTGGTTTCCTTCCTTTTTGTATTGTAGCCTTTAGAATTTTAAATATCAATTTAGTTAGTACCATAATGTGGATGGTTATTTTATTAAGTATTTGGATGATTGGTTTTCATGCTAGTATTTGGATTGTAAGTTTATTGAACACTTGAGAACATATTTAGTTGAGCATAGATTACTGATTGGTTTTTAAATTGTTTAGATTGATTATTGAAATTTTTTATACTTGACGACTGAGGGTTTAGCTGATAACTAGATGTTCATGCAATGGATTTGGTTGAGTTACTTGATTGTTCTGCTTTTGTACACTATGATTAGAGTTTGAAATATTTGACTGATTTAAATAGATTTCTTATATTATTTGACCTAGTGAATGGTTATTCAAAATAAGATGGATGATCATATTACAATGTATACGAATGATTGAGTTTCATTCATTCAATAAATTAATGTTTGTTTTAATTGAGTGATTGATCTTTTGCTTGTTTTAGTTTATGGATTTGTGAATAACCATTGGTTTACTGAGCATTTCACCCCGTAGTTACTTTCAGTTATGTGAAAATGTGTGAAATGAACATGTAAAGGAATTTTCTTGTCTTGTAAGTGGTTATATTTTTTTAGCTTAAATTATTGATTGAAACTAATTGTAGTTGATCTAGAGACAACCTATATCTATATGTTTGTTAATTTAAGTTGGGTTTTTTTAATTTGCAGGTATGATTCCACAAAATTTCAGTAGTTATTTCTTGGTATAAGATCTTTAATGGTCCCTATTTGTAAAAAGAAAGATGAAAAAGACAGCCTTTTGATTTTTTTCTCTGGGAATTTATCTTCTCCTATTAGTTCAGTTGGAGAAGAGTCTGTTTCTGGACCAAGTAATGAATTTGATCAACATTCTGATGCAGCTTAATCTAGTGATGTATGTTTTGCAATGCATTATGAATCTCCTGGAACTGATTTATTGTGTCACAAGTGTATTACGTACCTAAATAATACTGACATCCACTACTATATACCCACATATTGTGGGACTTTTTGTTGGATTCTTCAATAAGTTGTCTTTCTATAATATTAATTTTGGGAACTCTGCTTCTAGTGATACTTCTAAGGTTTCAAACATTTTATCAACTTTTGGGTCACAAAAGTTTGGCTTCTCAAATTATTTCAAATTTGGTTCCTCTGATTCTGCATGCATTCCACTGGATCATTTTTCATTTGTTACAATTTATACTACTGACTTTTCATAATATATAGTGCACTTATATATGCTATTCCTGAGTGGAGAAAATATTTTACTCTGGGGACAAAAAAAATTAAAAATTCCAAAATTAACATGAGAAGAATAAGTTCTAGATTTTTTCACATTTCACCCTCAAAGTCCAGACCCAAATGTATGGATGCTTCATTCTTTTTTCGACTTCGATGATTCTATTGTTAAATTCATTTCAAATCAAATAAATATCCAAATTAGAATGAAAATAATCATCTGTCTAACTAGTAAAATGAACACCCGCCCTATTTTGGATTGACCACAAATTCTAAACACACCAATTAATTTTTTTATTTATTAGACACTTAATTTAATAGTGACATATATTTTATAATTTATTAATTTATATTTTAAGAAAATAACTAACTTAAACAGGTTAAACGTGTTAGTAAAATTTCAGTTTATAATAGGCGCACCATACTCACAATATTTTTAAACAAAGTCTTCTAATCATGCAAAATTATGTTAAATTCAATCAAAATCAAATAAACATCCAAATTAAAATGAAACTAACCATCCGCCTACCTAGTAAAATGAACATCTGGACTATTTTAATTTTTTTTTTAATTTTTCTGTTTACATCAACACAGCAGGATAATAAATTGTATTATAAATAGTATACCCAAAATAACCATATACTTTAGAATAGAAAAAACCATCTGCAGTTATAGTAAATGAACATCCGATTTAGTTTAAATGACTTAAAGAAAAATACAATTTAGTATTTGTATTACAAACCTAAATGTCACATTTATTTATGTCATTATTTCAACCGACATAGAAAGAAGGAGCCGGTCAGAATCAAATGAGTATTTAGTATGAATCACATCAATATCAAAGTATAAAATATCACATCATAAAATGTCGAATAAATAAGATTAGGTGAAAAAGGGTAGCCAAAGATAATTAATAATAAAGTTAAAGATCAAAGTGCAAAAATATCACACTAGAAAAAGCAATCTAATTAGGTGATAATAAATCTCATATCTATATTAATTTGAGTAGATCCAAACACGGAAAAATAACATGAAAAAATGATGTGTAACTATCTTAAGTGACAATGAAAATACAAACTAATTAGGACTGATTTTGTTTTCATGCCACAAGAGAAATAAATACAATAGTCACACTTTATACAGGTACATAAATACACTAAAAACAACAAATGATATGTTTATGTTCTCAATTTTTCATGTTCTCTAGGAGAAAAAGTTGGTAATGGAAAGTTGATATAAGCTTTACATAAAATTAAATTGAACTAATTTTTGCATAATTACTTGAAACTTTTGGCTTTGAATTCCTCAGCTGCAGCTTTAACACCAGTTTCAGACAGGAAAGTACATTTAAGAGCACTCTTAGAGTTAAGAGTCTTTCTAATCTTAACAGCAGTCCAAGCATCACTCAAAGTATGACCAGCAGCACCAAACCCTTCTTTTGTCACCTCAGCAGCCTGATCTCCATATCTGCAGTATAAAAATGTCCAATATCACTTCCAAATTGTTAGAGAATAAATGGAAATTCAACCACACATCTAACGTATATTTATTTAGACAAAGTTTTGTGTTATCTGTTGGAATTTAGATCCTCTAAATTTTAGATTTTCACTTTAGAGGACAAATTGAGATCTCTCACTATTAAATATTTTCTCTCTCATATTTTCTCTTGGTCCCACCTCTAAAATAAATGGTGATAGATTATAATTTACCCTCTAAAGTGAAATTCAAACCTTTAGAGAATCCAAATCCTATCTGTTGACTACTTACTAACACAATCTTCTTTTATGTATTATGTAAAAGTTTGCTACGAAATGCAACTTAAATAAAGACATTAAGCATTAACTATAAATAGTTTCCAATTGGTTTATCTAAGGTTATTACTTTCAGTTACTAACCATATTATTCTACCAGACAACTCTTGACAAATGTGATGCATATACTATCTATTTCATTCGCTCAATGAACAATTCATATTACTCTACACATGATTAGTTTGCAATAGGTATTTTTAATAGGTATTTTTAATGATTAGTTAATCACTTCATCAATGAATATTCATCCACAAAATAAGCAAACAATCCTGATTCGATACTTGTTGGAGACCAAGAGGATCAAAGACCTTGGCTCTTTTTTAATATCATCCCAAAAGCTTTGGTCTTTTGAAAGCCATAAAATAATAGTTTCTCTAAGTCTCATCCATGAAAAAAAATTCAACAGGAGTAAATTAAACATCAAATCTCATGAAAAAGAAACTCCAAAACATAAAAAAAAAAAACACGAAATATCCAACACGCTTTTATTTAAATCTGAAAAATTAATGACACGAAGAACATAAAAATTGAAACATCACTGCAAAGAGGAGATTATCGTGTTGGTAGGCGTCAGTCAAGAGAGCAGGATCACAACAAGCCCGGTGCCGAGCAGGGAGGAGGCCGTTGGGAAGCGTGGGGTCATTATACATTAATATTATTATCTCTTCATACTTTCTCTTTTAAATATTACCAAAATTTTATAGCTAATTAATAGCCAAAGTAATAATAAGCTCGTAACATTCACCTAACACCTAATAGAATTCTTTTTGACAGCGTTATCTATTTATCGAAGTTGTCTTCAATAAACAACCAATTCAAGCTAAGTTAAATAACCAAAAAGAACCAGTGATATTACTAACTCAACCGTTAGCAGCGGGGTTGATTTTCCTCAAACATATTAGGTAATAAGAAGGAAAGACCGAAATAGGGGAAAGAAAGCAAGAAACTACAATTAAGTGATTAACCACTGAGACAAAGTAACAGATGATTTTCGAAAGCAAATTTATTTGTTGAAGGGCTATGACGGATAGACATTAACAGAGATGAGATATGATAAAATATGGGACACGCGAATACATAAATTTTAAATTTTTTAAAATATAAAAATACGGTGTATATATATAAAATATAAAATATTTTTTACATAAATTACAATAATATTTTAATAAATAATAATATATATTATTTTTAAATTCATTTCAAAAATACATGTTGAAAATAAAAGTTAGATTAGCAAACACGTGATTATATTTATGAATGTCTAAAGTCTAGAGAAATTTTTTTTATTTTTTGTTAAGACACAATTGAACACAATAAACACGTTTATCGAACGAGTGTCATATTCTAAATATGTCCGACACGCGGATACGATAACTCAGCGAAGTATCCATGCTAAAGGGTAAAATAAAACAAAAAATAAACACTTTTATTAAATGATCAATTTTATGATGTCTATAAATTAATATCTAAATTTTACCTAATTTATTTTTTATAATAAATTTTAAATCTTTTAAAAATTAATTATTTTATATTTTTAAATTAAATATTAATTCTCAACCTTTTTAATAAATCAGACAACATTTATTTTGGTGAAATTTTTTTTACTTAAAAAATTAATGTTTTTTTTTTAATCAAAATTTCACTTTTTTGTGGTAGTATTATTCTTTTCAAAATTCTCTTACAAATAACAGTGCCTACTTGTCACTATCATGCACAAATTGTTTCCAACTTGGACGTTTATATATGGACCAAATGAATCTTCAATAATGAAGGGTAAAAATTATTTCATTTTGCTTATTACAAATTTTTGACTTGTTCGTGCTAAACTTGCTCAAACCGTGATCAGTAGCAGGCTAATTGATTGACTTAGATGGAGTGTCCTTGGAAGAAGCCATGGGTGGTATTGATGGGAGCAATAGCACTGATTCAATTGTATGGGAGTATCAATAGCCATGGTTGCTTTACAGAAGAGAAGAGGTCACTGCTTGAATTCAAGGCTGCTTATTCTAATGATTCATTGCTTCCTTCTTGGATGGATGGCCCTAACAACAACTGCTGCGATTGGGAGCGCGTCACTTGTCATCCCTCTTCGGGGCGCGTCATCCATCTCTCACTCTATGCTCTCTATAAACTTGGTTCTTTGCCGGATGACAACGGAGAATATGACTGTGATGGCTCTCCAACCTTAAATGGGACCATGTTTCTGTCCTTCAGAGAACTGAGAACTCTTAATTTATCCTACAATTGTTTTGGAGAATTCATTTCGAAGCCCGGTACACTCTAGTCTAATCCATTAATTATTGATGAACTATTTTAGAGCCTGTATTTTTTTTTTTGACTTATAAAAAAAAATTACATATATATTTTTAACTTTTTAAAAAATTATTTAAAAATTTTTGAAAATGCCAAAAAATTTGACTTCTTTTTTTTTTAAAAAATATTTTATCACTTTTAATTTAGGAAAATAACTTTAAAATAATATTTTTATGACAAAAATTTTAATACAAAATAATTTATTTATAAGTTGATTTTAACATAAAATTTTATGTAAAAAAAAAGCTTAATTAAATTGTTTACTATTTGATCCTTAGTGATTTAAATGATATTTTGTTTTTAACTTTTGTGATAAGGAAAAGTTTTTTTTTTTATTTTTTTTTATATTTCAGGGTTGAAATTGGAATAAATATTCTTGCATATTGTATAACTACTTTTGAGAGTGGAGTTGTAACAGCCCAGACCACCCGCTAGCACGATATTGTCCGCTTTGGCACACATGGCCTCCCAGTTTTGCTTTTGACGATAGGGATGCTAGCCGAAACCCCCCCACACTCACTCGTCAAAACGCGTCATGATAGGGAGAGGTATCCACACCCTTATAAGGCATGCTTCGTTCCCCTCCCCAACCGATGTGGGCCTTACAATCCACCTCCCTAAGGGAGCCCAGCGCCCTCGCTGGCACATCAATCCGGGTTCTGCCTCTGATACCATCTGTAACAGCCTAGACACCCGCTAGCACGATATTGTCCGCTTTGGCACACAAGGCCTTATGGTTTTGCCTTTGATGATAGGGATGATAGCATAAGCCCCCCACACTCACTCGTCAAAACGCGTCATGCTAGGGAGAGGTATCCACACCCTTATAAGGCATGCTTCGTTCCCCTCCCCAACCGATGTAAGGCCCACATCGGTTGGGGAGGGGAACGAAGCATGCCTTATAAGGGTGTGGATACCTCTCCCTAGCATGACGCGTTTTGATGAGTGAGTGTGGGGGGGCTTCGGCTAGCATCCCTATTGTCAAAAGCAAAACCGTGAGGCCTTGTGTGCCAAAACGGACAATATCGTGCTAGCGGGTGGTCTGGGCTGTTACAGATGGTATCAGAGCCAGAACCCGGATCGATGTGCCAGCGAGGGCGCTGGGCTCCCTTAGGGAGGTGGATTGTAAGGCCCACATCGATTGGGGAGGGGAACGAAGCATGCCTTATAAGGGTGTGGATACCTCTCCCTAGCATGACGCGTTTTGACGAGTGAGTGTGGGGGGGCTTCGGCTAGCATCCCTATCGTCAAAAGCA
>NC_029792.2:35013202-35042851 GCF_000816755.2 Arachis ipaensis
TTATAAAAGAATAGGATACTTTTTGAATACTTTTGTCATATTTAAAATCAAAATTAAAAATTTATTTAATTTATCTAAAAAAATTGTCAATTCCAATTACGATCTGCAGTCAATAAGTCTTTAACTCGGTAGACTTCAGAATGGTTATAATTGGGGGTGTTTATAACAAAAGGGTAAGGCAGGAGAAGTCATGGATCATTAAAAATCTTCATATTGTCTCCAATACTTATACTCTATTTGAGACCTTTTTCTATTACCTTTTTATCCTCAAGCAAATTCTGCCTGCTCCAAGATGACTGAGGATTTTTCTCCACTTTAAGTATTGAATTGAGCTTGAAATACTTGCCTTTCAACAATTGAGTGAGCAAATTATTTGGTTTTATAACCACCCTCCAGGATCACTTCCCAAGTAGAGCTAGATTATGGGCTCTTTAAATCCTTAAATCCAATGCCCTTTCTGATTCTGGCCTAGTCATCTTCTCCCAACTGATTCAGGTCATTTTATGTTCTTTCCTTTTCTGTTTTCACCAGAATTGATTAAGAATTCTGTGAATATCATCTAGTAGGTTATCATACAATTTAGAATAGGATAAGGTGTATATCGAAACCTCTTCTCCTATTACTTTTATCAAAACTCACCTTCCCTCAGTTGACAATAAGCTTCTTTTTCATGCTTGTACTCTTTTCTATACTTTTCCTGGATAATTTCAAAGGTGGCATTTTTAGAATGCTGGACAATAGAGAGTAAGTCCAGATATTTATCCTGTGCTCCTATGTGATTGATTTGTAATTGTGCAGCTAGTTGTTCCCTTAATTGAGGCAATGTATTTTTATTGAAGAAAATTACTAATTTGTTGAGAGTGATTTTTTGCCCACAACTACTTTCATATTGCAGGAGGAAGGTTAAGATATTGTTTCATAACTTTGAGAATGCCTTATTGAAAAGTATAGAATTGTTAGCAAAAAATAAGTGGTTAACTGATGGACTTCTTCTATGTATTTGAATCCCTTGAATTGTACTATTTTGTTCTCCCTTATGTAGCAAATAGGAAAGACCTTCTGCACAAATTAGAAAGAAATATGATGATAAGGGATCACCTTGTCGAATGTCCCTAGATGGCCTATAAAAGTCATACGATTGACCTTTCACAAGAACATAATAAGAAATAGTAGAGACAAATTTTCTAATCAAAGAGATCCATTTATAATGAAAACCTATCTTTTCCATCATAAACCATAAAAAGTTTCATTTGACTCTATCATAGGCCTTACTCATGTCAAGCTTTATTGCCATATCAAACTCCAACCCACTTTTCTTATTTTTTAGATAATGCATACATTCATGAGCAACTAAAATATTATTTGAAATTAATTTGCCTTTTAAAAAATCACTTTGATTCGAGCTCAGAATCTTATTCATCATAACTTGCATTCTATGAACAATAATTTTGGAGATAATTTTATAAAATACCGAGGATAGACTTATAAGTCTCACCTGTGTCATGTCTTTTGTATCAGAGACTTTTGAAATTAGGCAAATTTGCGTGTGGTTAAAGTTTTTAAGCATTCTACCACTTCTAAAAAAATTTTGGATAGCCTTGTACATATCGTAACTAACCACTTCCCAATAGTATTGAAAGAATTTTACTGTGAAACCATCCTGAAACACTTGACAAACATTGAAAGCCACTTTCTTAGTTTTCTCCATAGAGACAAATCTCAACAATTTACGGTTCATGAAAGCTGTAATCGTAGGTTGAAATTCTCCTAAAAACTCATCATTAGGGTTAGCTTTCTTAGTAGAAGAGAAGATGCTCTTGAAGTAACCTTCTGATACTTTTGTAATCCCCTCCAAGGTGGAAAAAACCACACCATCATTTCCTACTAGTTCCCACATTTATTTTTCTGGTTCCTAGCATGAAATTTCTGGTGAAAAAATTGTGTTGCGATCCCCTTCTTTTAGCCATTTGCACCTCGACTTCTCTCTCCAATAACTTTCTTCCCTCCCATACGCCACTTCTAATTGGACTTCTAGTTCATCAATCTCCTTTTCCCTGTGAATGCCTGCGACTCTCAGTTCTTCTAACTTCATCAAAATATCATCAATTTCTTGTTTAGAATTAATCTTATTTTGTCTTTTTTAATGGAACAATTTATGTCTACATTCCTTAAAAAAGTTTTTGTGCCAAAACATGCATTGAGGATCATTTCACCTTTATCCTCTAAGCGTCTTCAATAATTTACTTAACCTCACTTTTTTTGTACCAACATTCTTGAAATTTGAAGCGTCTCTTTCTCGGCCACCTTGGTGGGGTCAAGAAGTAGTGAGAGTGATCTAAACTATTTTCAGTAAGTCATCTAACCAACGCTACATTATATATCTCCTTCCACTGTGTTCCTGCCATCACTCTATCCAATCTTTCCTCGATTAAAGTATCTCCCTTGCGTCTATTGGTCCATGTGAAAGGTTTACCAATCATTCCTAGATCAATAAAAGCATTATCATCAATAAATCTATTAAAGTTTTTCACAGAACTAGGGAATTTTGCACTACCTCCATGTTTCTCACTTTGATACTTGATTACATTGAAGTCCCCTAATATCACAACGTTGCCTCCAAATCTTTGTAGTTCCGCTGCAATATTCTAAAACTGTGTCTCTCTAGTAGCTTCATTTGTACTAAGGTGAACTCTAATCAAGCCACATTCTTCTCTTTTAGTACCATCCTTCACTCTGTTGGAAAAGGCACCATGCTGGATAATCTACACTTCAACACTCTCCTTCTATGCTAAAGCCATGTCTCCAGATAAACTAATCGGATCAATAAGTCTCCAATAATTAAAACCACATGATCTAAGCTTTCTTTCCACCAAGTAAGGTTGATTCTTTGTTTCACATAAAAAATAACTTCGGGGGAGTGGGACTGACACATTCCTTTAAGGGAATGGACTGTCAGGGATCTCCCCAAATTCCGACAATTTCATGCTATTATTCTCTTGGTGACTTAGGTGCCATTGAAAGATTGCCACCCTTCACCATCTCAGCATAATCTTCATCTTTGTCAAAACACCTCCTCTTTTGACTCGCCATTTCAGCATCCACCTCAATTCCCTTCTTTTCTCCTAACACCCCTATTAGTTTGCCACCATTGTTTCTTGCTACGTTCTTGAATTTTCTCATTCTTCCAAGTTGCTATCCCTTAGTCTTCTCACTATTCTGGATGTTGGTTAAGTTGTCTTGAAGTGTGCTTTTCTCTTTGTTTATGTTATTTTCTTTAACGCTAAGTCCGGAAAAACATTCAACAAGGCAATCCAGCATTGGCTTCTTCTTTCTCATACCATCACTTGCTTGTGATTCTTGAAAGTTCGACCCCTTAAACTCTTCTTCTTGTTCCACCCTTTTTCTTATTTGATTTCCTTTTATCCATTCTCCAATTCTATCTTGACCTTGTTTATTGTTGCGGGTATCCTCCATCAGCATCCTACAAGTTCTGTGATGATATCCAATCTTCGCGCAATACATGCATACCACCTTAACCCTCTCATATCGCAGAACCACCTCTGCCATGCAATTGTCTGGCTTGGTTATCTTCATATCGTCTTTAATTATCTTCTCATTATCTAGCTCTACTTTACCCTTCACGATCTTTATTTCTCTCCCTTTGACATTAAACATTCTAACCTCCAAAACTGTGCCAACTCTTGCACCCAGCTTCTTAGCCACCTCTAGTGTCTTGAGGTACTCATCAGGGAGTTCCCAGAATTGCATCCAAACTGGGTACTTATAAATTTTCTGGTTGTTAACAATTATATTAACTGTCCATTATGTGTATGGAGAACAAAGTCCTTGAACAGCCATGCTGAGCCCCTTTTCTATTCTCATAGCTTCTATTTCATTATCAAAGAAAAATTATAAACAATTGTGGCCAATCTCACTTACTCTGAAACTGTCTGGTCTACCCCAAAATTTCTGGAATGCTACATCTATTGTTCCAATAAAAAAGGTTTTGTCTGCAAACAGTTGGCCAACCAAGCTATTGAAGCATCCCTTGAGGTCATCGCTAAAGTCACATTCTTCTAATTGGATCGGGTTGTCATCCTCGTTGTCGCTCTTGATGTTTGGTTCCATTTGTTCGCTTATTGTATCAGCCATGCGGATGATACATAATTGCTTAAAGTAGTGGAGAATTCTTCTATCTTTGACTAAGAATAGACGTTGGCCCATCAGTACTTGAGACTCTGTCACATAAGACCTAACAGAGCAAAAAAATCCTAAGAAAGCATTATAACTTAATTGCCCTTCCAGATCATTTTTTTTTAGATTTTTTATATTCGTTTGGATGTTTGAATATTTTTTTTATATGTGTTAGTTTATCTGAACATTAGCCTAAAAAAATGAATTTAACAGTTTTTATTTTACATTCGAATGTTCTTTTTTTTATTATTTTAAATGTTCTTCTGATATGTGTTTTAAGACTATTCATTTAAATGTTATTATGAGTTAAAAATTGAAATTTTAAAAACTTGATTAATATTAACCGACAAATAGTTTGTATTATTGATTGACTTTTATATGTTCTACACAAAGAGTGATTAGTTCTGTACAGAGGTCAGGAAGATAAGCTAAAGCTTAAGAAGGAACTGTTAATACAAATATCCGTGCTTTGTTTTGTTTTCATCTTAGCTTATACCCAAAAGGTTGAAGTTAGAGGAAAAATTTGTAAAGGACTAAAAGTATGCAAATAAATATACTTAACATGCTTCCTCACGAGTTTCTTTTGACTTAAAGCACGAGTTTTGCATAAATTTTTTTCTTTTTTATTTTTTCTTATGCAACATTTGTTCGAACTTTAAACTTATTTTGTTATAAAAAAAACTAATACCTAGTCATAAGACTACTTATTTTAAAAATTTAAATGTATGAATCATTATATCTAATAAGAGGATGTAGCTTTCTTTTCTAATGCCTGGTGTTGGAACCTTGATCCAGCTTTAATTTGTTGTTTTGTCAGCTTCACTCTGATTATCTGTTTTTCTATTGCTCTTCTTGGATCCTCGAGCCTTATTGAGTTTGAGCATTTTGAGTGGTTACCGAACAATTAAAAGAGTAAATCAATAAAAGAGAGAGAACATGAAATTGTGTTTGAATTTGTTGTTTTTAGCAAAATAAGGTATTGAATTTTAATATTTTATTGCTAATGGCTCATAAATGTAATGTTATGGACTTTCGAAGATAATAGGAGCATGTCAACATTGAGGAGTTTGGAGGCAATAGATCTCAGTTACAATAACCTCGACCAGAGCATAATTGAGTTCTTGTGTGGTCTCACATCCCTCAAGAGTTTAATTCTTGCCGGTAATAATATCGTTGGTAGTTTTCCTGGCAAAGGTACGATGAATGTATCTCGATACATTTAGGTTTAGTTTAGTAAAATTTTTATTTTTTAAAAATTATAGTATTTATGTTTGATAAATTAAATAAAAAATTTAAAAATAATTTTATTTTAGTTTGATAAACACAAGCTAATTTTTAAAAGCTCCCTTTTAGGTATTTTTAAAACTATCCTCATTTTTAAAAGCCGTAAGTACAAGCACATGAGCTTTTTAATTTATCAAATATAAAATGAAGTGCTTCAAAAAGTTTTTTTACCATACCAAACTATAAAAAGTTTTTTTAGGTGTGTGTTAGTTGTGGTATTATTTAATGTGCTACATTAACAAATTTTGATACCATCAACAAAAAAAGTGACAGAATAACTAATATGATTAATTTAAAATCTTTGAAGATGAATTTAATTAAAAAAAATTTAGAGATTAATTTAAAAAACAAATAATCTTTTAGAGACAAATTTAATTATTTACTAGTAGAAATAGAGTACAATTTTTTCGGTTCACTTTGTCTTTCCGTATTTTATTTTCAGTTTTTGTAATAAGTTTTATTTTATTGTATTGAACATTTTTTTAAAAGAAAAGAATCTAAAAACAAAGAGAGGGTTACTTAGTAATTTAAATCTAACAATAAAGGGAGATAATCAAATATACATGGTCCAGAAAATGATTAAATCATATTAGAATTATCCTTCAGAATTTAATTTTAATGTACTGTCAGTGTAAAATTGTTTTATATGTGCATCTAATCACATAATGCTATATTAAGAAAAATAACTATCTTTTATATTGACTGTTTGAATAGTGATACAAAAAACCAATTTTGATTGCACGACTGTGTAAAACGTTTTCTACCATCAGTATATCAAAATTAAAATCTTACCAATATAGCCCATGCTTTTCCTTAACTATTATTCGTATGATTTCATTGTTGTTCTTGTTCTAATGAATTTAATTTATTGAATATTACAACATTTAATTGTAGGATTGTGTAGATTGAAGAAGCTTGAAGTGCTAGATTTGGGTGGTAATGATTTCGAAGGAACTTTAGATGAATGTTTTGGCAACTTGACATCCCTTCAAACTATTGATTTCTCATATAACGGATTAAATGGAAGCATCGCAACACTACTTTCGTTTGTTAGCCTTGTATCACTAGAGTATATTTTACTTGGTGGTAACTACTTCAGCGGGCCTTTTACATTACCCATTATTGATTCAGAATATCACATGAATCAAGTGCATACATTGGACATATCAAACAACCAGATGGATGGCCAGCTCCCCGATAACATAGGCTCCTTTTTCCCACATTTAGAATATTTGGATGTATCAAGCAATTTGTTTGATGGCCATATTGCCGCTTCAATTGGAGAGATGCCAAACTTGAGAGTGTTGAATATGGAGAAAAATAACTTTTCTGGAAACATATCATTGTTATTTCGTTTGCACCGGGAAAATAAGACCTTGAATGAAAAACCTCGGCTTGACACCTTAATTGCATCCAGGAATAGCTTTGAAGGTCCAATAACTCATGACATATGCCAACTTAACCTTCAAGTCATAGATCTCTCTCTCAATAGACTATCTGGCTCTATACCCTCTTGTTTCAACATGTCATCAACACAATTCATTGATTTGAGCCACAACAGATTTATCGGTACTATTCCTGATAGCACTTGCTTCAACATGTCATCAACACAAGTCATTGATTTGAGCAACAACAGATTTATCGGTACTATTCCTGATAGCATTTATGGGGTTGGATCTTTGAGGATACTTTCGTTGAGAGGAAATCAACTGCAAGGCCAACTTTCTAGTCAAATATGCCGTTTAAGAAATCTTTGGATCTTAGACCTTTCAAGCAATTACTTCACCGGATCCATACCTTCTTGCTTTGATAAGAACATGTTTTGCTCCGGCACAGATACAATTGCAACTACTAAGATAAGGATTTTTTCGAGTTTAGATTTGTCGTCTAATCAATTGACAGGAAAGATTCCTTATCAATTAGGAGATCTAAGTGGCATTATTGCTCTCAACTTATCTCACAACAATTTGAATGGATCTATTTCTGAAAGCTTCCACAAGCTATACAACATAGAGGCCTTAGATTTTTCATATAACAATCTAAGTGGACAAATTCCTCTTAATTTACAGGACTTGCATTTTTTAGAAGTCTTTGATGTATCCTACAATAATCTGTCAGGTATAGCACCATCCAATGCACAATTTAGTACCTTCGATGAGAGCAGTTACCAAGGAAATCCGTATCTCATTGGATTCTGGAACAAGACAAACCGAAAAATCGTAGCACCGTCACCAGCCCCAACTCCATTTGAAGGGTGGAAGACAGATAATTCTGCAATTGATTCCACCTCCTCCCATAGCAGTTTTTCTGTATTCCACTTCCCAATGCTCTTATTATCAATGACTATGCTTTGGATAAATCCCTACTAACAAAGAGAATATCATTTAATTTTATAGTGTTGCTGTCTCTCCTATGTGAGATTGAACTATGTCAGCATTTTTATTACCGTCATTAATAAATATTAGCAGGAATAATGCATTATTCTTCTGGTGAATTACCGAAACCACAAGGTTTTCTTTTGTATTCTTTTTTAGAAAAATCAAATTAACTTGAATTTTGAGTCTGTGTCAAGGAATGCAAGTAGAATTCCAGTTTCATCACAATGAATCAATAAAATTCGTATAAACAAAGAAATTACATTCAACTTATAATTTACACACAGAATAGTCATATTGGTTATACTCTTTTGGTATACTTCCATATGCATTTATACAACAATGAAGGGTATTTATTAAAATAAAGTACTAAATTGGCAAGACGTAATCCTGTTTAAATTCTTAAGGTTTAAAGTATCATATTTGAATCTAAAAAAATTTTATTTAGTTTCACTGTAGTCTTACCGTGAGGTTAAAGTTAAATAATTAATGGAATGTCCTACATGACAGCAATATAAAACCAAGATCAATAATTTGTAAAACAAGTATAAGCTCAAAGGCACAAAATTAATTGTGAATGTATCAATACATTTATTTATCATTTTTCATACAATTTAAATGAAATATTTTCTATAGAACTAGGGAGAATGATAAATAAAAGTATTGATGCTAATTTTGTGCCTTTGGAGCTTGTACTTATTCCCCAGATTATCGACCTTGTTTTTGTACTACTGTCATGTAGGACATTTCGTTAATTATCTAACTTTGACCTTACAGTGGGATTAAATTGAAGTTAAATGAAACTTTTTTAGATTCAAATATGACACTTTAAACCTTAAAGACCAAAACAGAATTACGCCCAAATACAAGGGGACCAATTTAGTATTTTACCCATTTTTAAGTTATTGTTTATAAGTGTTTTTGTTCTTCTGAATATAGAAATTATCTGAACAAAATTGTAAAGAGTAGGTTGGAGACATGATGTTACCGTCATCCTCTTATTTCGAGTTTCTAATATCCTAAGTTCGTTACACTACAAGAAAAACGTTGAGTATCATCAGATTTACTATCGTCCTGAATTTGACGGTATACTGAAAACTGTTTATCGGTGAATTATTTTCATCCGACACTAATTACTGGCGGATTCTTTTTTGTTTTTTTAATGGATTTGTCGAGACTGAGTTGATGGTTACCGTTAGATTAATCCGACGTTAACTTTGGAGAGATTTCATGTTTTTAGGCGCCAAGTTACTGTCGAATTTATCCGTCGATAAATCTTATAGTAGTTTTTTTTAAAAAATTTTTTGGATCATTTAAGCTACGATCAGTAATCAAATTAAAACTCTTATTAAAAAATAAATCTAAAATTACCAAAAATCAACAAATTATTTTATTAAAAATAAATGTTCAGAATATAATAATATATCACAGAAGTAGAATACAATGAAGTAGACAAAAAGAAATTCCTAAACCCTTTCGATCCCGGTAATTGTCGTCGCCATCGTCATCGTTGTTGGAGTCCCCCTGCTGAGCCGGTGGAGTAGGTACTAATGTTGGTGCCCCACCAGCAGTGTTGTCGTAGAAACCAGCAGCGCCACTGTTTCCAGCGCGCATCTACTGGTTGTACACCTCCATCTACTCTCGCAAATGATCTAGGTGCTCCAGCTTCTCCGTCAAGTCCAAGTTGATAGCAACAACTCTTCCCACTCATGCAAGAAGGTTGTTGTATCTTTGCTCAGACTGCTCCGTGAGACACGTCATCTTAAGCGATTTTTCTATTTTATTTTTTTAGGTTTTAATCAAACTTCTTACGTTTTCTACTGGAATTTAATAAATAATCAAATATTTGGAGTTGTGATAGTAATTTTGTGTTTTCGGAACTTTTTGGCTAAAAAATAAGCAATAATCAAGCTTTTTCGTAATAAAAACACAAAGACAGCAAAAGCATGGCCTAAAGAATCCAAAACATGCCCTAAAGGAAAGAAGTCACGCACGCCTGGCGGAAGGAACTCCACGCCCGACAGCCCCCTCACACACCCGACAGCCTCCCTTGCACACCCTAGCACGCCCGATGGCCTCTCCCCACGCCCGACGGACCATCTTTTCCTTTTTCTCCCGCGCGGGCCTCCTCTTGCATTCCAAAACACACGCTCAGCGTGTGTCCTCCAAAGGAAGAAAGAATTTTGGCCTTTTTTCTCAATTTTCTCTAATACAAGCCCTACTTAAGTGCAATTACAACTATTGGATTCAACAATTAAGGCCCAAGACTAATTATCCACATCATTGGAAGGCTTAATCACATCCAAAACATTTAAGACTCTAGAAGATTAATTATTGGTTCTTTCTAGAAACATAAGAGATTCGGTTGCTAGATTTAAATTTGAATTATTGTTTTGAATTTGAAATTGAGGTCAATAAGTAGTTATCTTATCTTCCTCTCTAGAAGATAAGTGGTTATATTATCTTTCTCTTCGAAGGATAAGATTATGATAGTTTGAATTTGAATTGTAGAATTTAGGATATAAATAAGCAAACCTAGTTAAGAGAGAAGAGCAACTAGTTCCTCGGACTACTTTCTTCTCATTGTTTTCTTACTTTTTCATGGGTAAACTAATCCTTTGTCAAAGGGCTATGAGCTCTGTTTATATTTTCTATAGATTATTAATCTACGCTTATTTTATTTTGAAGTATTGCATTGATCTATTTCATGATTGAGTTATTCGTTTTATGCACCATACCACAAAGGTTACAAGTGTATGAATTTTTAAGGTAAAATCTTTATCAATTGTCACGTTTTGTTTTATGAAACTATTTTCCCCTATATTACATCCTTAACACCCTATATTACACCCTTAACTTCAAAAACTCAAAATTTTGAAAACACCTCAACCCAAATTAACACCTCCACTTTAGAACCCCTTTCCATTAGGAGTGTACCTATTTCAATTCAAGGGATTTAGATAGTTCTTTCCCCATTATCTTCCAATCCTACTACTGATGAGTGGATATTTTGTATCCTTTTTAATACCATTTTCTTAGTGTTTTTTAGCACATTTTTATCAAGTTTTATTATGTTTTAGTGCAACAATCATATTTTGGATGCTACTTTGAGTTTTTGTTCTTTTTTTTATGATTTTAGGTGATTTTTGGGTCAAATTGGCAAGTTTTGGCAAAGTTTGATTCAGAGGCAAAGAAAGGATAGTAGATGTTATCAAATCCATACCTCCGTGCATTTCAACGAGTATATCTTGAGCTAAAGAGGTCCAATTGATGCATTCTCTACAATTTTGGAAAGCTAACTTCTAGAGCTTTTCAACAATATATAATAGTCTATACTTTTCTTTTGGAATCACTACCCAAAATGGGCGTTGAACGCCCACCTCTGGAGTTCAACGCCCAAGAAGGACCAGCCTCCAAGTTGAACGCCCAAGACTGGAGTTCAACTCCCAAAGAGGAGCAAGCCCAGCGTTGAACGCCCAAGACTAGAGTTCAACGCCACCCAGGGAGCAAAGAAACAGCACACTCACCCCCCTAATGGGCATTCAATGCCCGGAAGCCCAAGTTGAACGCCAGGCATACGAAGCACTTGACCAAAGTAGGTTCAAAGTGGATTTTAGCACTTTTTAGCTTATTTTATTTTCTTTTTGTAATTTTTAATTAAGAACAATATCTTTTAGATTTAGTCTTAGAGTTTTTACTATAAATAATGGACTTCCTTCCTTCTGAGGATCATGCCTCCCAGGAGGGAAGAAGCACAGACACATTACATTACACCTTCTTATCTGTTTTCTTTGTAAAGCATGAGCAACTAAACCTCCTAAGTTAAGGATAGGAGCTCTGCTCATTCCCATGGATTAATATTATTACTTTTCTACTCTAATATATATTTGATTCCATTCTATGATGTATTGTCGTTCTTCATCTTTATGAATCTGGGGTGAAACGAGAGTATGAGCCCTTATTCTATATGAGCTCTTGTGAAGCCTTAGCCTGATAGTATTGAGCTACATCTTGAGAGTGCATCACAGGTTCCAAGAGAGTATCTGGGCTAATTAGGATACGTGACAAAATTTCGTTAGTCGTGGGTTAATGAGGTCTCTGTGGCGCTAAGGCTAGAATCATGGAGCGTTATTCTCCGATCCGAAAGATCTGACCTTATCTGTGGCGTTTTGAGTAGGATCATCAGAGATTGAATTGCATGAGCTTCACTCTCATTCAGATTGAATGACCACTGACCCTGGCATTTGGTTTGGATCAGAGGAGATTAATGACCACTGACCCTGACTTTAATGACATACAACGTTGCCATTGAATGAATCACTCGTTGTTAAGGTAGACAGTAAGAAGTATTAATCCGGAAGAATAAGCATCTCCAAGGCCTTAACTGATTCTCCATCTTTGTTTCTACATCAAGTTGGTATTACTTTCATTCTTATTTTGTTCTATGCTTTTTTACAACGACCACTCTTTTCTATTCGCCTGACAAAGATTTGCAAGATAACCATTGCTTGCTCAATCCGACAATTCTCGTGAGATCGACCCTTACTCACCTGAGGTATTACTTGGACGACCCAGTGCACTTGCTGATGTAGTTGTGCGAGTTCTAATTTTGCACACCAAGTTTTTGGCACTGTTGCCGGGGATTGTTCGAGATTGACAAACTACCGGTTATCTTACTCCTTAGATCAGGTACTTTTTACTACTTTTTCTTTTGTTTGTGTTTCTTGTTAAACTTTTCAAACTTTCTTTGGGTCTTTTCTAAAAAAAAATTTCAAAATTGTTTCATCTTTAGTCATCTTTTTCTTTTGTTTGAGTCTTGTGTCAAATCTTAAGTTTGGTGTCCTTGTGGGTTTTGATAAATTTTCGTTTCTTGATTTTTCAAAAATTGTTCTTGGTTATTTTCTTCTTGTTCGAAATTTTTTTAGTGTCTTCCCTTGTTTGATTTCAAAAATCTTAAAGTTTGGTGTCTTTTAGTGTTTGTCCCTCCACTTTTTCCAAATTAGTGATAGTTTGATTTCAAAATTTTGAAGTTTGGTGTCTTTTGGAGTTTTTCTTTTAAAACTTTTTAAAATCAATACTGTTTATCTTTTCCTTTTTAAATTTTGAATTTTCTTGTTATCTTATTTTAAGTTTTGGTGTCTTGTCAGTAAACGTTTTGTTTAAGTTTAACTTTATTTGATCTTATCTTATTTATCTTTTGCAATCCTTAAATCTCTATCTTATCTTTTTCTTTGAATTTTCAAGATTTTGTTATCTTATCTTATTTTAAATTAAAATTTTAAATTCACATTTTAAAAGTTTAGTATTTTGTTAGTTTTTCTTTCTTTCAATTTTAAAATTTCAAAATATTTGTTTGACTTTTGTTCATACACCGGTCCGAGCTACAAGGTCCGAGTTGGTCGAAGAACAACAGGACCGATCTCTTGGAAAGTTGCCCCATTACCAACCTCTTCACAAAGAGTTCGAAAAATTGCAACAGAGGCCCAAGGAGGCCCAGAGCGAAGGATCACCGCCTGCTAGAAGGCGGCTGACCAAAAAGATAAGGATCTCTTCCACAAAAGATAAGATAAGATAACCAACTCATCTCAAAGGAAGGCCATTCAGCGCTACCATAAAAATACTAGAGCACCCAGGTATAATTGATACTCCAATTCTACAAAAAAACCCTGCATAAAACCCTTGCTGACTTAAGCATCGGAGTCTCTTGCACGTACCACCCCCTCTGGTGAATGAGGACCGACAATACCTCCTATTCCAACAAGTCGGACACGGCAGCCTTGGCCAGTCCAGGAGATTGATAAACTACTATTTTATGGTTTATCTTGTACTTAATTGAGTGAATTTTATCAATTTTTCACATACTTGTTCATATAAAATGCATGGGTTTACATTCTCCTTCCTAATTTTGTGCTATGATTGAAAACATGCTTCTTTGATCTTAATTTTGCTATGTTTAATCCTCTCTTATTACCATTCGATGCTGTGATATGTGTGTTAAGTGTTTTCAGAGATTACAGGGCAGGAATGACTCAGAAGATGGAAAGGAAGCATGTAAAAGTGGAAGGAATACAAGAAGTTGAAGAAATTGCTAAGCTGTCCAGCCTGACCTTCTGGTACTAAATCGACCATAACTTGAGCTACATAGGTTCAAATGACGTGGTTTCAGTTGCGTTGGAAAGCTAACGTCTGGGGCTTCGCGATGATATATAATTTGCCATAGCTGCCCCAAAGTCAAGTGACGCGAACGCGTGACCTGGCAAAAATGCAATCCGCGCAAACGCGGAGGCGTCGTCCACGCGTTTGCACGGATTGCATTTTTGCCAGGTCACGCGTCTGCGTGATCCACGCATTTGCGTCGCTTGACTTCGGGGCAGCTATGGAAAATTATATATCTCGCGAAGTTCTGGACGTTAGCTTTCCAACGCAACTGAAACCGCATCATTTGGACCTCTGTAGCTCAAGTTATGGTCGATTTAGTACCAGAAGGTCAGGCTGGACAGCTTGGCAATTTCTTCAACTTCTTGTATTCCTTCCACTTTTGCATGCTTCTTTTCCATCTTCTGAGTCATTCCTGCCCTGTAATCTCTGAAAACACTTAACACACATATCACGGCATCGAATGGTAATAAGAGAGGATTAAACATAGCAAAATTAAGAACAAAGAAGCATGTTTTCAATCATAGCACAAAATCAGGAAGGAGAATGTAAACCCATGCATTTTGTATGAACAAGTATGTGAAAGATTGATAAAATTCACTCAATTAAGCACAAGATAAACCATAAAATAGTGGTTTATCATCCCATGTTCCCATAAAATTTCCCACACTTAAATTGTACACAATATCTATCTTAAGCTAACCAAGGATTCAACTTGGGATTTTTATTTTGTTTTTCTGCTTAAGGCTAGTGATGTGGTTATAGAACAAGAGGGGATTAAAAAGCTCAAGGGGGCTAATAATGGCGTTGCAAGTACAACTCTTGACCAGCAAAAATCCACTTGCCAATTTAGAAAAGAGTTATCACAAACTTTAGAAATAAAATACTGGGAGTATGAGTCCCAGGTCGTCTCCCAACGAGTTGCAGAAAGATGTGCTATTTTATTAATCAGAGGTTTTCCAAAATGGTTTGAGTTTGATAAACAGGAAATTAAATCAGAGAATTTATGTAATTTAAATAAAAATCTTGACTGGGAGAAGATTAATCGGAAGTTCTATCCTTGTTGGAATTTTCTCAAGATCAATTAATAATTAGTAGTTGTTTCTACTTAGTTAACCCTCAACGAATGAAGGAAAGTCAAGTTAAAAGTCAACTTCTATTCATAAGTCCTAATCCTCTCCATTGGAAAGGATTAGAGTTAGTGACTAACAAGCCAACCAACAACGAACCAATTACAATTAAACTCTTGAGTATTCCAACTCAAGGTTCTCCTTTTAATCAACTCCCAATCAAGTTGGGGAACTACTCCGTTATCATAAATGTAGACTTTACAAAATAAAAAGGGGAAATAAAAAGAGACATGATAAACAATAATCAAAGAGATCAATTAAAATAAAAATAATCTTGTATTAATGAACTCTAAAAGTAATCCAATGTTAACTCTGGACAGATTAAGGATATGAAAGAGTAAGTAAAAAGTAGGTAAACAAACTAGAATGACCAAGTCCGGAGGTAGACTCTTCTCAATAACTGAAGCCAAAATCTTCAAATCCTCAATTATGAGTATCTAGGAAAACCTAGAGGAAGAGTGAAAATCAGATCTAAAAACTAAAAAATTATGCGGAATGAATGTCGTCCTTTGTCTCTGCATGTTCCCTGGCTCTAATCTGCATTTCTGGGCCGAAAACTGGGTTAGAACGCGGCCCATAATTCACGCCAGCGACTTCTGTAAATTCTGCAGATCACGCACGCCACGCGACCGCGTTGTCCAAGCGTTTGCGTCATCCGGCATTTTTTTCGTGCCACGCGTGCACGTTGTCCACACATTCGCGTCACTTGAGCAGCTTCCAATCCACGCGATCGCGTCAGGCACGCGAGCGCGTCACTGCGATTTTCTCCAATTCGCGCGGTCGCGTGAGCCATGCGCCCGCGTCACTTCTCGCTGGTCATCTCCTCAACTTCTTATGTTCCTTCCATCTTTGTAAGCTTCCTCTTCATTCTCTAAGCCATTCCTGCCCTATGAAACCTGAAACACTTAACACACGGATCAGGCATCGAATGGTATAAAGGAGGATAGAATAAAAAAAACTATGCAATTAAAAGATCTTTAGGAAGCAAGTTTTCAATCATAGAACAATTTTAGGAAGGAATTGTGAATACATGCAAATCATATGAATAAGTGGGTGAAAGACTTGATAAAACCACTCAATTAAACACAATATAAATCATAAAATAATGGTTTATCAACCTCCACACACTTAAACATTAGCATGTCCTCATGCTTAGTTGAAGGAGATAAATATGAATGAATAGGGACATGTAAGACTCATGCAATACAATGCAACCTATATATGAATGCAACTATATGATTTTGTCTATCTGATTAAAAATAAATAAGTTCTCTAAGACAGAGCATAGAACAGATTCCACTAATTCAAATCATACAGTAAAAGCAAGTAAATTTGTAAGAAGACAGCTCGTGAAAGCAGGGGATATAGAGTCAAGCATTGAACCCTCACTAATGGTGTGTGTGTACTCTAATTTCTCTAGTGTATAGGGTAATCACTCTATCCTTCTCTAATCATGCTTTCTAATTTTTGTTCTTCTCCTAACCAATCAACAATATTTAATGTACCAATACAAACATCATGAGGTCTTTTCAAGGTTGTAATGGGGCTAAGGTAAGGGTGAAGGTATATATGGCTAAGTGAGCTTATAAATTGAATCTTTAATTAACCCAAGCTTTCACCTAATCATATATGTGTATTCTATATAATTTCAAATTTCATACCTAGCTACCCAGAATTTCCTTTTCACATTCCATACTCGTGTATTAACTTTTTCTCTTACTTGTATCACATATGCATATATATATTGTTTTGAACATGAAAATAAACATAGCTTATCAATGCACATGGGTTTTAAATTTTTTTATAGTTTCACATGAGTAGGTACCCAAATTTCCATTATATTATCATGACACATTCCCTTATTAACCTTTGTTCTCACAATCTTCCCAAACTCAATTAACACACAATTTCTATATTAAGCTAACCAAAGATTCAATAGGGATATTTAATTATTTTTCTGCTTAAGGCTAGTAATATGGTAAAATGTAGAACAAATGGGATTAAAACGGCTCAAAGTGGCTAACAAAGGTAATTAAAAGGGTAGGCTTATTTGGGATAAGTGAGCTAAACAAATAATGGCCTCAATCATATGCATGCATATAACACATTAACATTGGACATATAGGATAAAACAAATTTCAAATTACAATCATAGAGAAGTAAACACACAAGAAAAATATTTATGGTTAAATAATGTAACCGTGTATTTAGGCTCAAAGTCTCACAAGTTGTGTGTTCTTTAGCTCAAAAACCATGTTCCAATTACAACTTCAAACAAATTTAACATAAAGATTTTGATTTAATTTAGTGAAATTTTTCAAAAAAATAGGGTCTTAAAAGGAACTTATTATCTTTTCAATCAAGTAGAACATGCATGCAATTAACATATTACTATGCAATCTATCCTATTCTAAAAAAAATTGAAAAACTAACTATTTTATTGGTGTTAAGGAAGAGAAATTACCTCCGGAAGTCAGGCACTGACCGACCTCCCCACACTTAAGGCTTTACACCGTCCTCAGTGCCATCTGTCAGGAATAAAGGGGGGCTGGTCTGTGAGGATGCACCATAGTAGAACGGCCATGTCTGCAGTGAAGGAGGACTCATGAGTGCTCGGAAAGACGTAGTGGGACATAATCTGTGCCCATACTCGAGCCTCCAAGGTTAGTGCTGAAGCCGATATTCCCTTAGGGCGGGAATGATGGTATCCAAAAATCCATCTGCTGTCAGGTTGTGCAATAACTCTGAGAACAGCGTCCCAGTCAAATTTGTACGTCTGGCACTTGAGTGCGGCCTCTTGAAATGTGTCCAGTCCTTCTAGAGTAGGGGGAAGATCTAGAGCTCGTTGAATGGCCTCTTCTGTAATGGGAACTTACTTCTGACGGATATAGACAGACTGTAGGGTTGGCAGGTGGAAATTAGAGTAGAACTCGACTACCCAGGAAAGATTAACTTGCCATGGCTGCCTCTGTAGGAATCCCCATTGTCGTCGCTCAATTCGTGGCTCAACAAATTCAGCAACACGGGTTGGGAGGATAAGAAGGTATTCGTTGTTGTAACTCCTTTCTGCCAGGATGGGGAACATCTGCTCACAGTGGCGGTTGGTTAATCGCGCAGTGTCCTTTGCTGGGAAGGCTTTCTCTTTTTCATCAACCTTTATAATTGGTGCACGAAATTGTGATCATCAACAATTGCGCCAAAGGACTTGGAGCTTTCAAACGTGAATCACACTTTGTCACAATTCCGCACAACTAACCAGCAAGTGCACTGGGTCGTCCAAGTAATACCTTACGTGAGTAAGGGTCGATCCCACGGAGACTGTCGGCTTGAAGCAAGCTATGGTCACCTTGTAAATCTCAGTCAGGCGAATTCAGATGGTAATGGAGAATTGATAATTAAAAGATAAATAAAACATAAAATAAGGATAGAGATACTTATGTAATTCTTTGCTTGGAATTTCAGATAAGCGTATGAAGATGCTTTGTTCCTCCTGAACCTCTGCTTTCCTATTGCCTTCTTCCAATCATTCATACTCCTTTCCATGGCAAGCTTTATGTTGGGCATCACCGTTCTTCATAGGTGAGAATGATGATGAGTGTCACGGATCATCACATTCATCAAGTTGAAGAACGAATGAATATCTTGGAGAAGAAATAGACTTGAGTTGAATAGAAAAACAATAGTACTTTGTATTAATTCATGAAGAACAGCAGAGCTCCACACCTTAATCTATAGTGTGTAGAAACTCCACCGTTGAGAATACATAAGAACAAAAGGTCTAGGCATGGTCGAATGGCCAGCCTCCCAAACGTGATCAAAGGATCAAAAGATAATCCAAAGATGAAAATACAATAGTAAAAGTTCCTATTTATAGAGAACTAATAGCCTAGGGTTTACAGAAATCAGTAATTAATGCAGAAATCTTCTTCCAGGCCCACCTGGTGTGTGCTTGGACTGAGCATTGAAGCTTCCATGTGTAGAGACTTTTCTTGGAGTTAAACGCCAGCTTTTGTGCCAGTTTTGGGGTTAAACGCCAGAATTCTTGAGCTGTCTTAGAATGCCTGTTTGGGCCATCAAATCTTGGGCAAAGTATGGACTATTATATATTTCTGAAAAGCCCAAGATGTCTACTTTCCAACGCAATTGAGAGCGCGCCAATTAGGCTTCTGTAGCTCCAGAAAATCCACTTTGAGTGCAGGAAGGTCAGAATCCAACAACATCTGCAGTCCTTTTTCAGCCTCTGAATCAGATTTTTGCTCAGGTCCCTCAATTTCAGCCAGAAAATACCTGAAATCACAGAAAAATAAACAAACTCATAGTAAAATCCAGAAGAGTGATTTTTATTTAAAAACTAATAAAAATATAATAAAAACTAATTAAAATATACTAAAAACATACTAAAAACAATGCCTAAAAGCGTATAAATTATCCGCTCATCAATAATCCTCTTAATTCTTTTTGATGAGGGCTTAACTGTAGTTGAAGATGGCTCTGCCACTAATGCTCTTTTTGTTCCTCTCCTTGCTGTTGATTTGGGAGTAGCTTTCTCCTTGCCTTTCTTGGTGGCCATCCTAAAAAAAGAAAAGAGAAAGTATGTTAAAATGTCAAGGGTTAGAGCAAGGAAGAGAACGGGAAAGGTGGTAATCAATGTATAGCAAGAAGAATGACGTTAATACATGGTCATGACTACATGTGAAAAGTTCATCAATGGAAATATAGCAAGTGCATGTAATGACAATTAAATGCAAGATGTTTATTGGCATGCTGGCAAAGGCATGAGTAGCATAGATCAAGCATTCAATGTCCGAGGGAGATTATCAAGTCTTCCAAACTAACAATCTGTTTGTATTAACAATTATATATAATTAATAAAATAGAAAAAGGGTTTTGTGAAAAGCAAGCATTCAGAGTAGTAGATTAAAAGAAATCTAAAAATAGTGCACAATGTCATACGGGCTTTTTCACAAACACTTAGCATGCATGATAAATAAGGTATAGAAAGTATTAAATTGAACATGCAAGCAACTCTATAAAAATAATATAAATAATTGTTAAACAATTCCTTAACAATCCATAAGCAAAGTATATATAAAAAAAATAATGACCCAAATAAATTCCCAACACCAATTAAAAGAAAAAGGAAGAAGAAGAGAACATAATAATAAAAGAAAAAAGAAAAAGAAGAAGAGAACATAAAAAAACAAGAATAAGAATAGACAAGTAAGGAGGGAAGAAGAAAAGAAAAACCTTGATAATGATGGTGAAAGAGAGAAAGAAGGAAGAAGGAAGAAGGAAGAAAAGGGGGGAAAGAAAGAAGAAGGGGAAAAGAAAAAGTAGGATTTGGGAAGAAAAAGATAAGATATTTTGGCAGATTTGGAGAAGTTGTGCGGCGCAAGAGACGCGGACGCGTGGGGTACGCGTTCGCGCGAATGACACTTAGATGAACCGACGCAGACGCGTCGGTCACGCAGACGCGTGACATGATCTGTGCTAGTGGCGCGAGGGCAGTCTCGCGCTCGCACAACTCTCTGTTCGAAACTCATTGTTGCCAAATTTCAGGGTGACGCGTTCGCGTGGTGGACACGATCGCGTGAATGGCCAAGATTGGAAAATGACGCAGACGCGTGGGGCACGCGTTCGCGTGGGGCACGCGTTCGCGTGGTAGGGCTTGTGCGTCTAGCACCATTCCGGCCCAGGTCCAGCGTAACATTCTGCCATACACCCTTTCTTACATCGATTTTCAAGGCACGCGTTCGCGTGCTTGACGCGGACGCGTGGGAGGCATTTTTCCCACATGACGCGGACGCGTCAGCGACGCGGTCACGTGGGTCAAATTGTGCCAAAGGCACGCCTCCAGCCACGCTCTCGCATGACTCTCTGTAAAATCTCTTTTCTTCTTTGAGGCATAGATGACGCGGACGCGTCGGCGACGCTGTCGCGTCGCGTGCCAAATTATTATTATTATTTTTTTTATGCAATATGCAAATGCAGATGTAAATTATAGGCACTGGTACTGAGAAGAGTTATTGAAAAAGGAAATTAAGGAGAGGGGGTGGAACGATCATACCATGGTGGGTTGTCTCCCACCCAGCACTTTGCTTTAACGTCCTTAAGTTGGACGCTCCACTAGCTTAGTCTTCTACTGTAGGTGGATCTTCCAAGAGGAAGATCTCTAGCTCCTGGTTTTTCGCCATCTTTTCGCCATAAAATAACTTCAAGCGATGTCTATTTACCTTTATAAGTTCGGAGCTTGAAGGATGACTCAAGTGAAAGACTCCGTATGGCTCCGCCCTCTCTACTCGATAGGGACCGTCCCATCTGGATCTCATCTTGCCTGACATGAGCCGTAATTTGGAGTTGTAAAGGAGGACTAAGTCCCTAGGTTGAAACTCTCTTCTCTTGATGTTCTTATCATGCACAGCTTTCACTTTCTCTTTATACAGCCTGAAGTTTTCATAAGATTCTAGGCGAAGGTTCTCTAATTCTTGCAGTTGCAACTTCCGTTAAGCTCCGGCTTTCTTATAGTCCATGTTGATCTCTCTCACCGCCCAGAATGCTTTGTGTTCTATCTCTACTGGGAGGTGACAAGCTTTTCCATAAACCAAGCGGAAGGGACTCATTCCTATAGGTGTCTTGTATGCAGTCCAATATGCCCAAAGCGCGTCTTGTAGCCTGGCGCTCCAGTCCTTCCTATGAGGCTTAACTATTTTCTCTAGGATACACTTTATTTCTCTATTTGACACTTCCGCTTGTCAATTAGTCTGCGGGTGGTATGCTGTGACTACTTTGTGAATCACGCCATGCTTCTTCAATAGGGTGTTCAGTCTCCTGTTACAGAAATGGGTACCTTGATCGCTCACGATTGCTCGTGGTGATCTAAAGTGACAAATAATATGGTTTCTAACAAAAGAGACAACAGTGTTAGCATCATCGGCACGGGTAGAAATTGCTTCCACCCATTTAGAAACATAATCCACAGCTAACAATATGTATGTAAAACCGCTTGAGTTTGGAAACGGTACCATGAAGTCAATGCCCAAACATTAAAAATCTCACAGAACAACATAATTTGTTGGGGCATCTCATCTCTCTTGGATATGTTACCAAACCTTTGGCATGGGGAAGAAGATTTACAAAAAGCAGTAGCATCTTTAAAAAGAGTGGGCCACCAGAATCCACAGTCTAGGATTTTTCTAGCTGTCCTTTGAGGACCAAAATGTCCACCACTTTCAGATGAGTGGCAGGCCTCTAAAATGGACTGGAATTCTAATTGAGGCACACATCTCCTAATTATCTGGTCAGCACCATACCTCCACAAATAAGGGTCATCCCATATATAATATTTGGACTCGCTTTTCAGCTTGTTCCTCTTGTGCTTAGTAAAATTTGGAGGGAAAGTATGACTAACTAGATAATTAGCTACAGGTGCATACCAAGAAACTACTTCAGATATTGCATGCAAGTTGTCAAAAGGAAAAGCATCATTGATAGGAGTGGAGTCATCCTTGGTGTGCTCAAGGCGACTCAAGTGGTCTGCTACTAAATTTTGAGAACCACTCCTATCCTTAATTTCTAAATCAAATTCTTGTAGCAGCAATATCCATCGTATTAGCCTTGGTTTGGAATCTTTTTTTGCTAATAAATACTTTAGAGTTGCATGGTCTGAGTACACTACCACCTTAGTACCAAGTAAATAGGCTCGGAATTTATCCAGAGCAAAAACAATAGCCAAAAGCTCTTTCTCAGTAGTAGTGTAATTAGACTGAGCAGCATCTAATGTCTTGGAAGCATAAACAATTATGAAAGGATCCTTACCTGCGTGCTTGGCCAGCGCTGCTCCCACAGCATGGTTGGAAGCATCACACATAATCTCAAAGGGCTGGCTCCAGTCTGGTCCTCTCACAATTGGAGCTTGAGTTAAGGCGATCTTCAGCTTGTCGAATGCCTCTATACAATCCTCACCGAACTCGAACTCAATATCTTTCTGCATAAGTTTGGATAAGGGCAGTGCTACCTTACTGAAGTCCTTGATGAACCGCCGGTAGAAACCTGTATGGCCAAGGAACGAATGAACTTCCCTTACGGAGGAGTGGTAAGGAAAACTAGAAATGACATTTACCTTTGCCGGATCTACAGAAATACCAGTGTTAGAGACAACATGTCCTAGTACAATACCTTGTTTGACCATAAAATGACACTTTTCAAAATTTAAAACAAGGTTTGAACTAACACACCTGTCTAACACTCTAGATAGAGTATCCAAGCGAAGATTAAAGGAATCACTGTATACGCTAAAATCATCCATGAAAACCTCCATACAGTTCTCAATAAGATCAGAGAAAAGACTCATCATACATCTTTGGAAAGTAGCTGGTGCATTGCAGAAGCCAAAAGGGCATTCTCTTATAAGCATAAGTCCCAAAAGGACATGTAAAAGTGGTCTTTTCCTGATCTTCAGGAGCTATATGAATCTGGAAATAGCCTATGTTACCATCTAAAAAGCAATAATGTGATTTACCTGACAGGCGATCCAGTATTTGATCAATGAATGGCAGGGGGTAGTGATCCTTACGAGTGGCCTGGTTGAGCGCCTGTAATCAATGCAGACCCTCCAGGAGTTCTGTACTCTGGTTGCTACGAGCTCTCCATGCTCATTCTTCACTGTAGTGACTCCAGACTTTTTGGGCATCACTTGTACTGGGCTTACCCATTCACTGTCTGAGATGGGGTAGATGATATCTGCCTCAAGTAGTCTGATTACTTCCTTTTTGACAACCTCTAAGATAGTGGGATTCAGTCTTCTCTGGGGTTGACGAACAGGCCTTTCTCCCTCTTCTAAAAATATTCTGTGCTCACAAACTTGAGGGTTGATGCCCACTATGTCTGCCAAGCTCCACCCAATTGCCTTCTTGTGTCTCCTCAGCACACTAAGTAACTGCTCCTCTTGTTGGAAAGTGAGTTCTCTTGCAATTATTACTGGGAGCTTCTGATCATCCTCAAGGTAAGCATACTTGAGGTGGGGTGGTAGAGGCTTTAATTCTAATTTTTGCTCCTGACCGGGCACTGGGTCTTCTGGAGCTGGTGAAAATGGCAAGGTGTCCTCATTGTGTTCAATGTGTTTCTCCACACTTGGACCTTGCTCCATGTGCATCCCTTCTATCTCTTCCTGATGAACTACAGCTACAGTCTCATCAATGATGTTGCATTGGAAGACGGAATGATCTTTCGGAGGGTGCTTCATGGCTTCATTCAGATTGAAACTTACTGCTCGGCCGTCTATTTCAAAAGAGTAGGTTCCCGAAAAGGCATCTAGCTTGAACTTTGAAGTCTTCAGGAATGGTCTTCCAAGGAGGATTGATGACGGCTTCCCTGAGTCATTTTGGGGCATCTCCAGGATATAAAAGTCAATGGAAAATGTGAGCCCCTTAATGCCCACCAGCACGTCCTCAGCAATTCCAACCACTGTAATAATGCTCTTATCTGCTAACACAAAACGAGCTACCGACCTTTTTAAAGGAGGGAGCCTCAAAGCATCATATATGGACAAAGGCATTATACTAACACACGCACCTAAATCACACATGCAGTCAGAAAATATTACACCTCCAATGGTTAAGTTAACTATGCATGGTCCTGGGTCACTACATTTTTCAGGTATATCCCCCATTAAAGCAGATATGGAACTACCTAAAGGAATAGTTTCTAATTCATTAATCTTATCCTTATGTACGCACAGATCCTTTAGAAATTTTGCATATTTAGGTACTTGCTGAATAACATCAAAAAGGGGAACAGTTACCTCAACCTTTTTGAAGATTTTTACCATTTTAGGGTCAAGTTCCATCTGTTTCCTAGATTTCCTTGCAAGGTGTGGAAATGGGATAGGAATAGCGGCTCTTACGACTTCTGCTTCTTTTGGTTCTCCATTCCTTGGTTGAACTGCTTCTTTTTCAACCATGTCTTGTATTTCATCTTCCTCTTTCACATCCTCCACTTCAACCATGTTTGTATCTGGGGCGTGTTCCTGTGGGCTTGGCTCCTCCTGATTTCTCTCTTACAGTGTGGTTTCGGACCTTAGGGTGATGGCATTGATGCCACCCTTTGGATTGGGTAAGGGTTGAGAAGGAATTCCACTAGAGCTTGCAGGTTGAGTGTTAGAAGTGCTGGATGATCCCATATGAGAGATGAGAGCTTGTATAGTGGATGTTAGACCGTTAAGTGTACCTTCCATGTTCTTTTGTCCTTGTGTAATGGACTGAAGCAACTCGTCATTGGAAGAAGAGGGGTAAGTGATTTGAGGGACATGCTGTTGGTTGTTCTGAGGTGCTTGGGCTTGCCTTAGGTGAGGTGCTCTGTAAGGTTGGTTCTGGTTCTGCTGTCTGTTGTTGTTATTATTCCACCTCTGATTTCCTTGGTTGTCTCTGCCTCCTCTGTTATAGTTGTCTCTCCAGCCATGGTTGGAATTATCTCTCCAGCAATGGTTGGAGTTGTCTTGCCAACTCTGGTTATAGTTCCCACCTTGGTTGTAGTTGCTGCCTTGTTGGTAGGGGCTTTGATTTGGGCAGTCATAGAAATTGTGAGTGGATGCCAAGGTGTTGTCCTCTTGTTGGAGCTGTGGACACTCATCAGTATAATGACTATAATCAGTGCATATCCCACATACTCTTTGTGGAACCAACTGTTGGCTTTGCTGTGGTGGAGAGGGCTGAGCTTGCTGTTGACTCAACTGCATCTGCTTTAGTAAGTTGGTCATTTCACATATACTCTGAGTTAGAGTAGTAGTCTCTTTGCTAGAAGATACCTCTGCAACAGCTTTTGACCGGCTTTGTTTCTGCCTGTGATTCCGAGTGGATTCAGCTAAGTCGCTGATCAATTGCCATGCCTCATCAGTGGTCTTATACTTTTTCATAGACCCATTGCTAGCACTTTCCAATATGGTCTTATCTTGAGGCTTCATGCCCTGTGTGACGTAGCCGAACAACACTATCTTGTCAATCATATGGTGGGGACATGCTTCCAGAAGATCGTTGAAGTGCTCCCAGTATTCGTAGAGAGTCTCGGATTCGTCCTGAACAATCGTGGAAATGTCTTTCCTCAGTTTATCAGTAACTTCAGCTGGAAAGAATTTTTCAAAAAATTCTCTTCTAAGAGTATCCCAGTTAGAAACAGTTGCTCCGGGTTGAGTGTAGTACCACTCTCTCGCCTTTCCCTCAAGAGAGAATGTGAAGGCTTTTAACAAAATAGAAGTTTCATCTGCACCATCACGCCTGACAGTAGAATAGGCTGCCTGGAAATCCCTAAGGTGCTTGATAGGCTCTTGAGCAGGTAAGCCATGAAACTTGGGCATCAAGTTGAGTAGTGCAGTCTTTATTTCAAAATCTACAGCCACCGCTGGGTGATGCGCTTGATACGGTTGCAGTGTAAAATCAGGGGCTCCAGCTTCCTGGACAGTAACTCTCCTAGGTGTTGTCATGTCACCTGCATGTAAATCAACCGAATCAATAGAAAGGGAGCTTGTTTCTTCCTTAAGTGACGTTTCGGATTCGTCCTCGGAGAGGACTAACCGATGCTGAGCTTGCCTTATACATGGAATAGTTCTTTCAATCTCAGGACCAAATACTGGCAAGCTTAGATTAGGAAGTGAATGCGTCATTCAATGAAAGAAACATGCAGCTCATAGTAGCAAGATAAAATAAAATGCAAATAAATAAATTCCAATCAATAACTTAGCATTCTATTGTAACTCCCCGGCAACGGCGCCAAAAATTGACGTGGCAAAAATTTGCAGATTAAGAATTATTAAGAAAAATGGCTTGCAAGTATAGCTCTTGACCAGCAAAAATCCACTTGCCAATTTAGAAAAGAGTTATCACAAACTTTAGAAATAAAATACTGGGAGTATGAGTCCCAGGTCGTCTCCCAACGAGTTGCAGAAAGATGTGCTATTCTATTAATCAGAGGTTTTCCAAAATGGTTTGAGTTTGATAAACAGGAAATTAAATCAGAGAATTTATGTAATTTAAATAAAAATCTTGACCGGGAGAAGATTAATCGGAAGTTCTATCCTTGTTGGAATTTTCTCAAGATCAATTAATAATTAGTAGTTGTTTCTACTTAGTTAACCCTCAACGAATGAAGGAAAGTCAAGTTAAAAGTCAACTTCTACTCACAAGTCCTAATCCTCTCCCTTGGGAAGGATTAGAGTTAGTGACTAACAAGCCAACCAACAACGAACCAATTACAATTGAACTCTTGAGTATTCCAACTCAAGGTTCTCCTTTTAATCAACTCCCAATCAAGTTGGGGAACTACTTGACGATCGGGCTTTCTATCGGTAAAGAAATTCACAAATACATAATCGCGTTGTAAGTATAGCTTCTAAAGCAACAGAAAATCTTTTCGTACAAAAGTTTTGGTTGTCACAAGTAACAAACCCCTTTAAAATTGATAACCGAAGTATTTAAACCTCGGGTCGTCTTCTCAAGAAACTGCAGGGAGGTATGTTCTTATTATTGGTTATAAGTTTTGTAAATTGGGGGTTTTGAAATCAGAAGCAAATAATTTAAATGACAGGGTAAATAAATTAATACTAATAAAAGAAAAGAACTCCTGGCAAGGTATGAAAATTTGGAAGTCCTATCCTAGTTATCCTTATCGGTGGTGATGAGAATTGAGTTTTAATCCCACTTAGTTAACCTTTACTAAAGCAAAGAAAAGTCAAGTGGACTAATTAGTTTGATCCTCAAGTCCTAGCCAACTCCTAAGAAAGGACTAGAGTTAGTGGAATCCAATTCAATTAGCAGAAATAACAATTGTCAATCACGATGAGTTTGATAACTCAAGAGTCTCCAATTAATCAATTAAAGCCAAGAATATAAAAAGCTAAATAAGAATCATAAATATGAAATACCTCAATTGCATTAATAAGATAAAATCAATCTAAACATAAAGAGTTCATAAGCCAAATTGGTAACATAAGTCAGATACGAATAAAAGCACTAGAATAAATACAGATATAAAAGGAATATTGAACCTGATAAAGAGTTGAAATCCTAAATCCTTTAAGAGGAATCCTAATCCTAAAACCTAAGAGAGAGGAGAGAACCTCTCTCTCTAAAAACTACATCTAAATTATGAAAAGTGAATAATAGAGGGCCTCCCCTTTGAATGGATGCATTCCCCCACTTTATAACCTCTAATATGTGTTTTCTGGACTTGGATCTGGGCCAAAAGGGTTTCAAAAATCACTGGGGGCATTTTCTGCAGTTTCTGCACGTGGCGTCTGTCACGCGTCCGCGTGAGTCACGCGGTCGCGTCATCTGGAGTTCTGCTCTTCCACGTGGTCATGTCAGGCACGCTTCCGCGTCAGTTGTACTTCGTGTGAGTCACACGTTCGCGTCATGCGCGCGTTCACGCGGATGCCAGTTTGCACAAAGCACGCGTTCGCGTCGTCTACACGGACGCGTCACTTCCAATTTCTTCAAAAACTCCATTTTGTGCTTTCCTTCCATTTTTGTATGTTTCCTTTCCATCCTTTAAGTCATTCCTGCCTTAGGAGACCTGAAAATACTTAACACACAAATCACGGCATCGAATGGAAATAAAGGATAATTAAAATTAATATGTTTATAGCATAGGAAACATGTTTTTCACATATATCACATAATAAGGAAGGGAAAGTAAAACCATGCAATTTACATGAATAAGTGGGTGAAGGATTGAATAAATCACTTAAATTGAGCAGCTTCCAATCCACGCATTCGCGTCACTTGAGCAGCTTTCAATCCACGCGGTCGCGTTAGCCACGCGAGCGCGTCACTGTGATTTTCTCCAATTCACGCGGTCGCGTGAGCCATGCGCCCGCGTCACTTCTCACTGGTCATCTCCTCAACTTCTTGTGTTCCTTCCATCTTTGCAAGCTTCTTCTTCATTCTCTAAGCCATTCCTACCCTATGAAACCTGAAACACTTAACACACGGATCACGGCATCGAATGGTATAAAGGAGGATAGAATAAAAAAACTATGCAATTAAAAGATCTTTAGGAAGCAAGTTTTCAATCATAGAACAATTTTAGGAAGGAATTGTGAATACATGCAAATCATATTGGTATGCGAAATTGCTACTCAGGTTGTGAATTGTTGTTTGAAATTGATTCCCTGGAAATGGCACCAAAAACGGATGCACAGGACCATGGTCTAAACATATCTTCACAACTTCGCATAACTAACCAGCAAGTGCACTGGGTCGTCCAAGTAATACCTTACGTGAGTAAGGGTCGAATCCCACGGAGATTGTCGGTATGAAGCAAGCTATGGTCACCTTGTAAATCTCAGTCAGGTGGATATCAAATGGTTATGGAGTTTTCAAAAATAATATAATAAAATAGGGATAGAAATACTTATGTAATTCATTGGTGAGAATTTTAGATAAGCGAATGGAGATGCTTTCGTTCCTCTGAACCTCTGCTTTCCTGCTATCTTCATCCAGTCAGTCTTACTCCTTTCCATG
>NC_029792.2:35050257-35052885 GCF_000816755.2 Arachis ipaensis
AAAAGAGTTGTCACAAAATTAGAATTAGAATACTGGGAGTATGAGTCCCAGGTCGTCTCCCAACGAGTTGCAGAAAGATGTGCTATTCTATTAATCAGAGGTTTTCCAAAATGGTTTGAGTTTGATAAACAGGAAATTAAATCAGAGAATTTATGTAATTTAAATAAAAATCTTGACCGGGAGAAGATTAATCGGAAGTTCTATCCTTGTTGGAATTTTCTCAAGATCAATTAATAATTAGTAGTTGTTTCTACTTAGTTAACCCTCAACGAATGAAGGAAAGTCAAGTTAAAAGTCAACTTCTACTCACAAGTCCTAATCCTCTCCCTTGGGAAGGATTAGAGTTAGTGACTAACAAGCCAACCAACAACGAACCAATTACAATTGAACTCTTGAGTATTCCAACTCAAGGTTCTCCTTTTAATCAACTCCCAATCAAGTTGGGGAACTACTTGACGATCGGGCTTTCTATCGGTAAAGAAATTCACAAATACATAATCGCGTTGTAAGTATAGCTTCTAAAGCAACAGAAAATCTTTTCGTACAAAAGTTTTGGTTGTCACAAGTAACAAACCCCTTTAAAATTGATAACCGAAGTATTTAAACCTCGGGTCGTCTTCTCAAGAAACTGCAGGGAGGTATGTTCTTATTATTGGTTATAAGTTTTGTAAATTGGGGGTTTTGAAATCAGAAGCAAATAATTTAAATGACAGGGTAAATAAATTAATACTAATAAAAGAAAAGAACTCCTGGCAAGGTATGAAAATTTGGAAGTCCTATCCTAGTTATCCTTATCGGTGGTGATGAGAATTGAGTTTTAATCCCACTTAGTTAACCTTTACTAAAGCAAAGAAAAGTCAAGTGGACTAATTAGTTTGATCCTCAAGTCCTAGCCAACTCCTAAGAAAGGACTAGAGTTAGTGGAATCCAATTCAATTAGCAGAAATAACAATTGTCAATCACGATGAGTTTGATAACTCAAGAGTCTCCAATTAATCAATTAAAGCCAAGAATATAAAAAGCTAAATAAGAATCATAAATATGAAATACCTCAATTGCATTAATAAGATAAAATCAATCTAAACATAAAGAGTTCATAAGCCAAATTGGTAACATAAGTCAGATACGAATAAAAGCACTAGAATAAATACAGATATAAAAGGAATATTGAACCTGATAAAGAGTTGAAATCCTAAATCCTTTAAGAGGAATCCTAATCCTAAAACCTAAGAGAGAGGAGAGAACCTCTCTCTCTAAAAACTACATCTAAATTATGAAAAGTGAATAATAGAGGGCCTCCCCTTTGAATGGATGCATTCCCCCACTTTATAACCTCTAATATGTGTTTTCTGGACTTGGATCTGGGCCAAAAGGGTTTCAAAAATCACTGGGGGCATTTTCTGCAGTTTCTGCACGTGGCGTCTGTCACGCGTCCGCGTGAGTCACGCGGTCGCGTCATCTGGAGTTCTGCTCTTCCACGTGGTCATGTCAGGCACGCTTCCGCGTCAGTTGTACTTCGTGTGAGTCACACGTTCGCGTCATGCGCGCGTTCACGCGGATGCCAGTTTGCACAAAGCACGCGTTCGCGTCGTCTACACGGACGCGTCACTTCCAATTTCTTCAAAAACTCCATTTTGTGCTTTCCTTCCATTTTTGTATGTTTCCTTTCCATCCTTTAAGTCATTCCTGCCTTAGGAGACCTGAAAATACTTAACACACAAATCACGGCATCGAATGGAAATAAAGGATAATTAAAATTAATATGTTTATAGCATAGGAAACATGTTTTTCACATATATCACATAATAAGGAAGGGAAAGTAAAACCATGCAATTTACATGAATAAGTGGGTGAAGGATTGAATAAATCACTTAAATTGAGCAGCTTCCAATCCACGCATTCGCGTCACTTGAGCAGCTTTCAATCCACGCGGTCGCGTTAGCCACGCGAGCGCGTCACTGTGATTTTCTCCAATTCACGCGGTCGCGTGAGCCATGCGCCCGCGTCACTTCTCACTGGTCATCTCCTCAACTTCTTGTGTTCCTTCCATCTTTGCAAGCTTCTTCTTCATTCTCTAAGCCATTCCTACCCTATGAAACCTGAAACACTTAACACACGGATCACGGCATCGAATGGTATAAAGGAGGATAGAATAAAAAAACTATGCAATTAAAAGATCTTTAGGAAGCAAGTTTTCAATCATAGAACAATTTTAGGAAGGAATTGTGAATACATGCAAATCATATTGGTATGCGAAATTGCTACTCAGGTTGTGAATTGTTGTTTGAAATTGATTCCCTGGAAATGGCACCAAAAACGGATGCACAGGACCATGGTCTAAACATATCTTCACAACTTCGCATAACTAACCAGCAAGTGCACTGGGTCGTCCAAGTAATACCTTACGTGAGTAAGGGTCGAATCCCACGGAGATTGTCGGTATGAAGCAAGCTATGGTCACCTTGTAAATCTCAGTCAGGTGGATATCAAATGGTTATGGAGTTTTCAAAAATAATATAATAAAATAGGGATAGAAATACTTATGTAATTCATTGGTGAGAATTTTAGATAAGCGAATGGAGATGCTTTCGTTCCTCTGAACCTCTGCTTTCCTGCTATCTTCATCCA
>NC_029792.2:35054613-35080032 GCF_000816755.2 Arachis ipaensis
TAAGATGAATTGAATAGAAAATAGTAGTACTTTGCATTAATCTTTGAGGAACAGCAGAGCTCCACACCTTAATCTATGGAGTGTAGAAACTCTACCGTTAAAAATACATAAGTGAAAGGTCCAGGCATGGCCGAATGGCCAGCCCCTCTGATCTAAGAACCAGGCGTCCAAAGATGGTCAAAAAGACGCCTAATACAATAGTAAAAGGTCCTATTTATAATAAACTAGCTACTACGGTTTACAGAAGTAAGTAATTGATGCATAAATCCACTTCCGGGGCCCACTTGGTGTGTGCTTGGGCTGAGCTTGAGTGTTGCACGTGTAGAGGTCTTTTTGTGGAGTTGAACGCCAGCTTTTGTGCCAGTTTGGGCGTTCAACTCTGGTTTTGGCTCCTTTTCTGGCGCTGGACGCCAGATTTGGGCAGAGAGCTGGCGTTGAACGACAGTTTGCGTCATCTAAACTTGGCCAAAGTATGGACTATTATACATTGCTGGAAATCCCTGGATGTCTACTTTCCAACGCAATTGGAAGCGCGCCATTTCGAGTTCTGTAGCTCCAGAAAATCCACTTTGAGTGCAGGGAGGTCAGAATCCAACAACATCAGCAGTCCTTCTTCAACCTCTAAATCTGATTTTTGCTCAAGTCCCTCAATTTCAGTCAGAAAATACCTGAAATCATAGAAAAACACACAGACTCATAGTAAAGTCCAGAAATGTGAATTTAACTTAAAAACTAATGAAAACATCCCTAAAAGTAACTAGATCCTACTAAAAACATACTAAAAACAATGCCAAAAAGCGTATAAATTATCCGCTCATCACAATACCAAACTTAAATTGTTGCTTGTCCCCAAGAAACTGAAAATCAAATAGGATAAAAAGAAGAGAATATACTATAAATTTCAAACTATCAATGAAACATAGCTTCAATCATATGAGCGGGACTTATAGCTTTTTGCCTCTTGAATAGTTTTGGCATCTCACTTTATCCATTGAAGTTTAGAATGATTGGCATCTATAGGAACTCAGAGTTCAGATAGTGTTATTGACTCTCCTAGTTCAGTATAATGATTCTTGAACACAGCTATTTTATGAGTCTTGGCCGTGGCCCTAAGCACTTTATTTTCCAGTATTACCACCGGATACATAAATGCCACAGACACATAATTGGCTGAACCTTTTCAGATTGTGACTCAGCTTTGCTAAAGTCTCCAATTAGAGGTGTCCAGGGTTCTTAAGCACACTCTTTTTTTGCTTTGGACCTTGACTTTAACCGCTCAGTCTCAAGTTTTCACTTGACACCTACATGCCACATTGAAAGGGACCTCAGGGATCACCTTCTTCTTGGCCACAACATCATAGAAGTGGTCTTGATGGGCTTTGGAGATGAACCTTTCCATCTCCCATGACTCAGAGGTGGAAGCTTTTGTCTTTCCTTTCCCCTTTCTAGAGGATTCTCCGGTCTTAGGTGCCATTAATGGTAATGGAAAAACAAAAAGCTTATGCTTTTACCACACCAAACTTAGAATTTTGCTCGCCCTTGAGCAATAAAAGAAAGAATAGATGAAGAAGAAGAAGAAATGGAGGAGAGGGAGAGTAGGAAGTGTTTCAGCCAAGAAGGGTGTAGAGGGGTGTGATGTGTGAATTTGATGAAGAAGGGAGGGCTTTGTATAGGGAAGGGAGAGGGGGTGAAGGTTCGGCCATATGGGTGGGAAATTGGTTTTGAATTTTGAAGGTAGGTGGAGTTTATGAGGTAGATTTATGGGGAAGAGTGGATGGATGTGAGTGGTGAAGAGGTGATGGGGAAGAGGGATTGAGGTGATTGGTGAAGGGTTTTGGGGAAGAGTTTTTATGGGATTGTGTGAAAGAGGGGTGAGAAGAAGTGAATGGAGGTAGGTGGGGATCCTGTGGGGTCCACAGATCCTGAGATGATCCTGTGGGGTCCACAGATCCTGAGGTGTTCAAGGATTTACAACCTTGCACCAAATTAGGCATGTAAAATGCCCTTGCACACAACTCTGGGCGTTCAGCGCCAGGTTGGTGCCTATTTTGGGCGTTCAACTCCCATTTGTTGCCATTTCTGGCGTTGAACGCCAGAACCATGCTTGTTCTGGGCGTTCAGCGCCAGGATGTTGCCCATTTTGGGCGTTCAGCGCCAGAACCATGCTCTGTTCTGGCGTTGAACGCCAGGCAGGTGCTTCCTCCAGGGTGTGATTTTTCTTCTGCTGTTTTTGATTCCATTTTTAATTTTTATATTTATTTTGTGACTCCACATGATCATGAACCTATAAAGACATATAACTAAGAAAAATATTGTCAGATAAATAAAAATTGGGTTGCCTCTCAACAAATGCTTCTTTAATGTCAATAGCTTGACAGTGGGCTCTCATGGAGCCTCACAGATGTTCAGAGCATTGTTGAGACTCTCCAACACCAAACTTAGAGTTTGGATATGGGAGTTCAACACCAAACTTAGAGTTTGGTTGTGGCCTCCCAACACCAAACTTAGAGTTTGACTGTGGGGGCTTTGTTTGACTCTGCTTTGAGAGAAGCTTATTCTGCTTCCTCTCCATGGATGCAGAGAGAGATCCTTGAGATGTAAACACAAGGTTGTCCTTATTCAATTGAAGGATCAATTCTCCTCTATCCACATCAATCACAGCTCTTGCTGTGGCTAGGAAAGGTCTTCCTAGGATGATGGATTCATCCTCTTCCTTTCCAGTATCCAGGACTATGAAATCAGCAGGGATGTAAAGGCCTTCAACCTTTACTAACACGTCCTCTACTTGTCCATAAGCCTGTTTTCTTGAATTTTCTGCCATCTCTAATGAGAATTTAGCAGCTTGCACCCCATAGATTCCCAGTTTCTCTATTACAGAGAGGGGCATGAGGTTTACCCCTGAACCAAGGTCACACAGAGCCTTAAAGATCATGGTGCCTATAGTACAAGGTATTATGAGCTTTCCAGGATCCTGTCTCTTCTGAGGCAATGTCAGTTGATCCAGATCACTTAGTTCATTGATGAACAAGGGAGGTTCATCTTCCCAAGTCTCAATACCAAATAATTTGGCATTCAGCTTCATGATTGCACCAAGGAACTTGGCAGTTTGCTCTTTAGTAACATCCTCATTCTCTTCAGAAGAGGAATACTCATCAGAGCTCATGAATGGCATAAGGAGTTTCAATGGAATCTCTATGGTCTCTAGATGAGCCTCAGAGTCCTTTGGTTCCTCAGAGGGAAGCTCCTTGTTGACCACTGGACGTCCCAGGAGGTCTTCCTCACTGGGATTCACGTCCTCCTCTCCCTCTTTGGGTTCAGCCATTGTGCTTATGTCAATGGCCTTGCATTCTCCTTTTGGATTCTCTTCTGTATTGCTTGGGAGAGTACTAGGAGGGATTTCAGTGATCCTTTTACTCAGCTGGCCCACTTGTGCTTCCAAATTTCTAATGGAAGACCTTGTTTCATTCATGAAACTTACAGTGGCCTTGGACAGATCAGAGACTAAGTTTGCCAAATTAGAGTTATTTTGTTCAGATTTCTCTGTCTGTTGCTGAGTGGATGATGGAAAAGGTTTACTATTGTTAAACCTGTTTCTTCCACCATTATTAAAGCCTTGTTGAGGCTTTTGATCCTTCCATGAGAGATTTGGATGATTTCTCCATGATGGATTATAGGTGTTCCCATAAGGTTCACCTAAGTAATTCACCTCTTCTATTGCAGGGTTTTCAGGATCATAAGCTTCTTCTTCAGAAGATGCCTCTTGAGTGCTGTTGGATGTAGCTTGCATTCCGTTCAGACTCTGAGAAATCATATTGACTTGCTGAGTCAATATTTTGTTCTGAGCCAATATGGCATTCAGAGTATCAATTTCAAGAACTCCCTTCTTCATAGGCGTCCCATTACTCACAGGATTCCTCTCAGAAGTGTACATGAACTGGTTATTAGCAACCATGTCAATAAGTTCTTGAGCTTCTACTGAAAAGGATCTTCAGATGGAAGTCCATGAAACTTGTAGTTCTGCTGCATCAGAGAAACTAGCTGAGGTTTCAGCTCAAAATTGTTTGCTCCAATGGTAGGAATGGAGATGCTTCTTCCATGTAAATTGGAATTAGGTGCAGTAAAGTCACCAAGCATTCTCCTTGCATTATTATTATTTTCAGCTGCCATCTTCTTTTCCTATTTGATAATTTCTGACAGGTGCTTGCTGGTTTGTTGTAATTTAGCTTCTCTTAGTTTCCTCTTCAGAGTCCTTTCAGGTTCTGGATCTGCTTCAACAAGAATATTCTTGTCCTTGCTCCTGCTCATATGACAAAGAAGAGGGCACAGAAAAATAATAATAATAGATATCCTCTTTTTTTTTTTTGAGTGAGGGAGAGATGTTAGTAGATGAATAAACAAATAGAAGGAGATGAGAGAGAAGGAATTTTCGAAAATAATTTTTGAAAAAGAGTTAGTGATTTTTGAAAATAGTTTTTGAAAAAATGTTAGTAGTTTTCGAAAATTAAGATTTAAAAATTAAAATAATTAGTAAATTAAAAAGAAATTTTGAAAAAGGGGAAGATATTTTCGAAAATTACAGGGAGAGAGTTAGTTAGGAAGTTTTGAAAAGGATAAGAAACAAACAAAATGTTAGTTAGTTAGTTGAAACAAATTTTGAAAAGATAAGAAGTTAGGAAGTTAGAAAAGATATTTTGAAATCAAATTTTTGAAAAAGATAAGATAAGAAGATATTTTTGAAATGATATGATTGAAATTAGTTTTTGAAAAAGATTTGATTTTTTTTTTTAAATCACAATTAATGACTTGATTCACAAGAAATCACAAGATATGATTCTAGAACTCAAAGTTTGAATCTTTCTTAACAAGTAAGTAACAAACTTGAAATTTTTGAATCAAAACATTAATTGTTATTGTTATTTTCAAAAATTTGATATAAAAATAAGAAAAAGATTTTTGAAAAATATTTTTGGAATTTTCGAAAATAACTAAGAAAAATGAAAAAGATTTGATTTTTGAAAATTATTTTGAAAAAGATAAGATTTTTAAATTGAAAATTTGATTTGACTCATGAAAACAACTAGATTTTAAAAATTTTTGAAAAAGTCAAATCTAATTTTCGAAATTTTTGAGAGAAAAAAAAGGGAAGATATATAAATATATTTTTTATTTTTGAATTTTTAATGATGAGAGAGAAAAACAAGAAAAATGATGCAATGTACGAGAATTTTAGATCAAAACATGTGATGCATGCAAGAATGCTATGAATGTCAAGATGAACACCAAGAACACTATGAAGATCATGATGAACACCAAGAACATATTTTTGAAAAAATTTTTAATGCAAAGAAAACATGCAAGACACCAAACTTAGAATTCTTTAATACTTAGACACTAAGAATTCAAGGATGCATATGAGAAACAAGAAAAGACACAAAACATGCAAATGCAAGGATCAAACAAGAAGACTTACCAAGAACAACTTGAAGATCATGAAGAACACTATGAATGCATGAAAATTTTCGAAAAATGCAAGATGCACATGCAATTGACACCAAACTTATAACATGACTCAAGACTCAAACAAGAAACACAAAATATTTTTGATTTTTTTGATTTTCTAATTTTTTTGTATTTTCTTTTAATTTTTTTTTGAAAATTATTGTGAAAAACAAAAATAAGGATTCCAAAATTTTTAATATGAATTCCAGGAATCTTATGCTCTAAAGCTCCAATCAAAGCGTCAGGCATGGCTTAATAGCCAGCCAAGCTTTAGTATGTAATCCAGACATGACATGCCTGACATACCCTATCCAGAAGGATTGGGCATGACTCCACTGAGGTGATTAGTTGAAGGTCAATCCCAAAGCAGTTTGGGTATGGCTTTACAGCCAGATAGGCTTCAACATGCTTCATGAAACACTAGAATTCATTCTTAAAAATTTTGAAGCCATAGAATAATTTATTTTTGAAAACATTATTTTTATTATTATATTTATTTAATTTTCTTTTCGAAAACAAAAGAAAAATTTTTGAAAGATTTTTGAAAGATTTTTGAAAACAAAACAAAAAGAAAATTACCTAATCTGAGCAACAGGATGAACCGTCAGTTGTCCAAACTCGAACAATCCCCGGCAACGGCGCCAAAAACTTGGTATGCGAAATTGCTACTCAGGTTGTGAATTGTTGTTCGAAATTGATTCCCTGGCAATGGCACCAAAAACGGATGCACAGGACCATGGTCTAAACATATCTTCACAACTTCGCATAACTAACCAGCAAGTGCACTGGGTCGTCCAAGTAATACCTTACGTGAGTAAGGGTCGAATCCCACGGATATTGTCGGTATGAAGCAAGCTATGGTCACCTTGTAAATCTCAGTCAGGTGGATATCAAATGGTTATGGAGTTTTCGAAAATAATATAATAAAATAGGGATAGAAATACTTATGTAATTCATTGGTGAGAATTTCAGATAAGCGAATGGAGATGCTTTCGTTCCTCTGAACCTCTGCTTTCCTGCTATCTTCATCTAGTCAGTCTTACTCCTTTCCATGGCTGGCTTTATGTGATACATCACCATTGTCAATGGCTACTTTCGGTCTTCTCTCAGGAAAATGATCCAAATGCCCTGTCACGGCACGGCTAATCGTCTGGAGGCATCACCCTTGTCAATGGCTTCATCTTATCCTCTCAGTGAAAATGGTCAACGCACCCTGTCATGGCACGGCTATTCATCTGTCGGTTCTCGATCATGCTGGAATAGGATTTACTATCCTTTTGCGTCTGTCACTAACGCCCCGCAATCGCGAGTTTGGAGATCGTCACAGTCTTTTATTCATTGAATCCTACTCGGAATACCACAGACAAGGTTTAGACCTTCCAGATTCTCTTGAATGCCGCCATCATTCTAGCTTACACCACGAAGATTCTGATTAAGAGATCTAAGAGATACTCATTCAATTCTAATGTAGAACAGAAGTGGTTGTCAAGCACGCGTTCATAGGGAATGATGATGATTGTCACGTTCATCATATTCAGGTTGAAGAGCGAATGAATATCTTAGAAGCGAAATAAGATGAATTGAATAGAAAACAGTAGTACTTTGCATTAATCTTTGAGGAACAGCAGAGATCCACACCTTAATCTATGGAGTGTAGAAACTCTACCGTTAAAAATACATAAGTGAAAGGTCCAGGCATGGCCGAATGGCCAGCCCCTCTGATCTAAGAACCAGGCGTCCAAAGATGGTCAAAAATACGCCTAATACAATAGTAAAAGGTCCTATTTATAATAAACTATCTACTAGGGTTTACAGAAGTAAGTAATTGATGCATAAATCCACTTCCGGGGCCCACTTGGTGTGTGCTTGGGCTGATCTTGAGTGTTGCACGTGTAGAGGTCCTTTTGTGGAGTTGAACGCCAGCTTTTGTGCCAGTTTGGGCGTTCAACTCTGGTTTTGGCTCCTTTTCTGGCGCTGGACGCCAGATTTGGGCAGAGAGCTGGCGTTGAACGCCTGTTTGCATCATCTAAACTTGGCCAAAGTATGGACTATTATACATTTCTGGAAAGCCCTGGATGTCTACTTTCCAATGCAATTGGAAGCGCGCCATTTCGAGTTCTGTAGCTCCAGAAAATCCACTTTGAGTGTAGGGAGGTCAGAATCCAACAACATCAGCAGTCCTTCTTCAACCTCTAAATCTGATTTTTGCTCAAGTCCCTCAATTTCAGTCAGAAAATACCTGAAATCACAGAAAAACACACAAACTCATAGTAAAGTCCAGAAATGTGAATTTAACATAAAAACTAATGAAAACATCCCTAAAAGTAACTAGATCCTACTAAAAACATACTAAAAACAATGCCAAAAAGCGTATAAATTATCCGCTCATCACATATGAATAAGTGGGTGAAAGACTTGATAAAACCACTCAATTAAACTCAATATAAATCATAAAATAATAGTTTATCAACCGGTCGATACTGATCTCCGTGGGTTAGTTACTTCCTTTCTCAACACTAATGTTTAATTTGTCAGTTTGATTGCATGTTTATTTGATTTTGTGCATAATTTTACCACTGCTTGGTTGAAGTAATAATTTCTTTTTCAAGAAACTTCTTTTATAGCATTTCACTAATTTGAATCAAAATTTTTATTGAACTTGTTTGAAGAAATATTATACTGGAACATGGTTTAGAGCTCGAACACACAAAACCAGTGAGATTTTGAGCCTATTTGATTGGTTGCATTTTATCAACCAATATATTTTATTTTTGTGTGTGTTATTCTCTCTAAAATTGTAATCTTTGTCTTGCTTAATTCTATATTTCTATTGTTTGATGTATGCATGCACTTATATGATTGAGGCCTTTGTTTCACTGAGCTTACATACCCATATGGCCTTATCCTTTCATTATCCCTTGCAAACTAATTTTGAGCCTATTTTACCTCTTTGTTCTTTACTTTAGCTCATCACTAACTCTAAGTGGAAAACAATAATGTCCTTAATTTGAATCCTTGGTTAGCTTAGACTAGTGAGAGTGCTCACGAATTAAGTGTGGGGAAAAGTGGGTTTGGAAACATTTGGTTTAAGAATTGGGTGTTGTATATCCTTATGAAAATGTGAAAGAAATATTTAGGACATGTTCATGCATTCAATAATTTAATCATATGTATTGAGAAAATTAGAAAAAAATAAAATAAAAAAAAGAAGAAAAACAGAAAAAGAAAGAAAAAAAAAGAGCAAATAATAAAAAGGAGACAAAATGTTCCAAAGTAAATGATGATAGCAATGCATATGTACTGTACTCAAATCAGGATGCACCAATATGTAGAAAACATGGTTAGTGGACAGTTAGGTTTTGTATTGTGATTACATGGATTGTTTTAAGTTAGGTGGGAAAAGTTTAGGTTAATTAAGGATTCAGATTTTAGTCCACTTAACCAAATACAATCCTACCTTGACCCTAACCCCATTACAACCCTTAAAAGACCTCTTGATATGTGTATTTGTGCATCAAATTTGTGTTGATTGGTAGAAGAAAATCAAGTCTTAGAAAGCAAGATTAGTAGAGAATTGAGAGAATCGAACCTTAAACACCTGAGCGATTAGAGTGCATACACTTCCAGTGAGGGTTCGATGCTCGATTCTTTGTTCCCGGATTTCATGAGCTACTTTCTTTTTTCAAGTTTACTTGTAATTTATTTTATGATTTGAATTAGTGAAATCTAGTTCATGTCTGTTCTTGGAAGATTTATTTACCTTGACCAAGTAGGTAGAAGCATTTCACATTTAGTTGCATTCATATAGATAGGTTGCATTTCATACTCTCTACCATTCCTCTTCACTCTTTTATAGCTTCTCTTGAGTTTAGCATGAGGACATGCTAATGTTTAAGTATGGGAAGGTTGATAAACCACTATTTTATGGTTTATCTTGTGCTTAATTGAGTGGATTTTATCAATCTTTCATATACTTGTTCATACAAAATGCATGGGTTTACGTTCTCCTTCCTGATTTTGTGCTATAATTGAAAACATGCTTCTTTGGTCTTAATTTTGCTATGTTTAATCCTCTCTTATTACCATTCGATGCCGTGATATGTGTGTTAAGTGTTTTCAGAGATTACAGGGCAGGAATGACTCAGAAGATGGAAAGGAAGCATGCAAAAGTGGAAGGAATACAAGAAGTTGAAGAAATTGCTAAGCTGTCTAGGCTGAGCTTTTGGTACTAAAACGACCATAACTTGAGCTACAGAGGTCCAAATGACGTGGTTTTAGTTGTGTTGGAAAGCTAACGTCCGGGGCTTCGCGACGATATATAATTTGCCACAGCTGCTCTGGTGCACGAAATCGTGATCGTTCATTCCTTGGTAACGGCGCTAAAAACTTAATACGTACGTTCATAATCTTAATTCTTTGTCACAACTTCGCACAACTAACCAGCAAGTGCACTAGGTCGTCCAAGTAATAAACCTTACGTGGGTAAGGGTCGATCCCATGGAGATTTTCTGCTTGAAGCAAGCTATGGTCACCTTGTAAATCTCAGTCAGGCAGATTCAATTGGTTATGGAGATTTGATAATTAAAATATAAATAAAACATAAAATAAGATTGAGATACTTATGTAATTCATTGGTGAGAATTTCAGACAAGCGTATAGAGATGCTTTGTTCCTTCTGAATCTCTGCTTTCCTATTGCCTTCATTCAATCCTTCATACTCCTTTCCATGGCAAGCTGTATGTTGGGCATCACCGTTGTCAATGGCTATATCCCGTCCTCTCAGTGAAAATGGTCCAAAATGCGCTGTCACCGCACGGCTAATCATCTGTCGGTTCTCGAACCTGCTGGAATAGGATTCAGTAATCCTTTTGCGTCTGTCACTATGCCCAGCACTCGCGAGTTTGAAGCTCGTCACAGCCATCCCTTCCCCGATCCTACTCGGAATACCACAGACAAGGTTTAGACTTTTCGAATCTCAAGAATGGCCGCCAATAATTCTAGCCTATACCACGAAGACTCTGATCGTGAATCAGGAGGCTAAGAGATATATATTCAAGCTTGTTTTCATGTAGAACGGAAGTGTTTGTCAGGCACACGTTCATAAGTGAGAATGATGATGAACGTCACATAATCATCACATTCATCTTGTTCTTGTGTGCGAATGAATATCTTAGAGAAGAAATAGGCTTGAGTTGAATAGAAAAACAATAGTACTTTGCATTAATTCATGAGGAATAGCAGAGCTCCACACCTTAATCTATGGTGTGTAGAAACTCTACCGTGGAAAATACATAAGTGATGAAGGTCCAGGCATGGCCGAATGGCCAGCCTCCATAAAGGTCTAAGATAGCATAAAACTGATCAAAGATCATAAAATAAATCACTAATAGTAGTTTTTATACTAGACTAGTGACTAGGGTTACAAAAAATAAGTAAATGATGCAGAAATCCACTTCCGGGTCCACTTGGTGTGTGCTTGGGCTGAGCATTGAGCTTTCATGTGTAGAGGTCTTCCTTGGAGTTGAACGCCAGTTTGTAACTTATTTCTGGCGTTTAACTCTGCTTTGGGCAGAGAACTGGAGTTGAATGCCAGTTTGCGTCATCTAAACTCGGACAAAGTATGAACTATTATATATTGATGGAAAGCCCTGAATGTCTACTTTCCAACGCAATTGAGAGCGTGCCATTTAGACTTTTGTAGCTCCAGAAAATTCACTTTGAGTGCAGAGAGGTTAGAATCCAACAGCATCTACAGTCCTTCTCAGCCTCTGAATAAGATTTTTGCTCAAGTTCCTCAATTTCGGCCAGAAAATACCTAAAATCACAAAAGAAACACACAAACTCATAGTAAAGTCCAGAAATATGATTTTTATTTAAAAACTAATAAAAATATACTAAAAACTAGCTAAATCATACTAAAAACTATGTAAAAACAATGCCAAAAAGCGTATAAATTATCCGCTCATCACAACACCAAACTTAAATTGTTGCTTGTCCCCAAGCAACTGAAAATCAAATAGGATAAAAAGAAGAGAATATACTATAAATTCCAAAAACATCAATGAAATTTAGCTCCAATTAAATGAGCGGGACTAGTAGCTTTTTGGCTCTGAACAGTTTTGGCATCTCACTTAATCCATTGAAGTTCAGAATGATTGGCATCTATAGGAACTTAGAATTTAGATAGTGTTATTAATTCTCCTAGTTCAGTATGTTGATTCTTGAACACAGCTACTTTATGAGTCTTGGCCATGGCCCTAAGCACTTTTAGAGTCCCCAATTAGAGGTGTCCAGGGTTTTTAAGCACACTCTTCTTTTTGCTTTGGACCTCAACTTTAACCGCCCAGTCTCAAGTTTACACTTGACACCTTCACGCCACAAGCACATGGTTAGGGACAGCTTGGTTTAGCCGCTTAGGCTAGGATTTTATTCCTTTAGGCCCTCCTATCCATTAATGCTCAAAGCCTTGGATCCTTTTTATTACCCTTGCCTTTTGGTTTTAAGGGCTATTGGCTTTTTCTGCAAGCTTTGTTCTTCATTGCTTTTTCTTGCTTCAAGAATCATTTTTATGATTTTTCAGATTATCAAATAACATTTCTCCTTCTTCATCATTCTTTCAAGAGCCAACAATTTTAACATTCATAAACAACAAATTCAAAAGACATATGCACTGTTCAAGCATTCATTCAGAAAACAAAAAGTATTGTCACCACATCAAAATAATTAAACCAATTTCAAGGATGAATTCGAAACCATGTACTTCTTGTTCTTTTGTTTTTAGAACAGTTATCATTTAAGAGAGGTGATGGATTCTTAGGACATTCATAGCTTTAAGACATAGACACTTAAACACTAATGATCATGTAATAAAGACACCAACATAAATAAACATAAAGCATAGTAAACGAAAAACAGAAAAATAAGAACAAGGAGATTAAGGAACGGGTCCACCTTAGTGAGGGTGGCGTCTTCCTCTTCTTGAAGAACCAATGGTGCTCTTGAGCTCCTCTATATCTCTTCCTTGCCTTTGTTGCTCCTCCCTCATAGCTCTTTGATCTTCTCTAATCTCATGGAGAATGACGGAGTGCTCTTGGTGTTCCATCCTTAGTTGTCCCATGTTGGAACTTAATTCTCCTAGGGAGGTGTTGATTTGCTCCCAATAGTTTTGTGGAGGAAAGTGCATCCCCTAAGGCATCTCAGGGATTTCATGGTGAGGAATTTCCTCATGCTCTTGTTGAGGTCCATGATCTCTTGTTTGCTCCATCCTTTTTTTAGTGATGGGCTTATCCTCATCAATGAGGATATCTCCCTCTATGTCAATTCCAGCCAAATTGCAGAGGTGGCAAATGAGGTGAGGAAAGGCTAACCTTGCCAAAGTGGAGGACTTGTCAGCCACCTTGTAGAGTTCTTGAGGTATAATCTCATGAACTTCCACTTCCTCCCCAATCATGATACTATGAATCATGATGGCCCGGTCTACAGTAACTTCAGACCGGTTGCTAGTAGGAATAACTGAGCGTTGAATGAACTCCAACCATCCTCTAGCTACAGGCTTAAGGTCTGGTCTTCTCAATTGAACCGGCTTGCCTCTTGAGTCAACTTTCCATTGAGCTCCTTCCACACATATGTCCATGAGGACTTGGTCCAACCTTTGATCAAAGTTGACCCTTCTAGTGTAGGGGCGTGCGTTTTCTTGCATCATTGGCTAGTTGAACGCCAACCTTACATTTTCTGGACTGAAATCTAAGTATTTCCCCCGAACCATTGTAAGCCAATTCTTTGGGTTTGGGTTCACACTTTGATCATGGTTTCTAGTGATCCATGCATTTGCATAGAACTCTTGAACCATTAAGATCCCGACTTGTTGAATAGGATTAGAGGGAACTTCCCATTCTCTTCTTCTAATCTCTTGTCGAATCTCCGGATATTCGCTCTTTTTGAGCTTAAAAGGGACCTCAGGGATCACCTTTTTCTTGGCCACAACTTCATAGAAGTGGTCTTGATGGACCTTTGAGATGAATCTCTCCATCTCCCATGACTCAAAGGTGGAAGCAATTGCTTTCCCTTTCCTCTTTCTTGAGGTTTCTCTGGCCTTAGGTGCCATTGATGGTTATGAAAAAACAAAAAGCAATGCTTTTACCACACCAAACATAAAAGGTTTGCTCGTCCTCGAGCAAAAGAAGAAAGAAAGTAGTAGAAGACGAAGAAAATAGAGGTGATGGAGGGAGAGAGTGTATTCGGCCAAGGGGGAGAAGTGTAGGTTGTAATGTGTGAAAATGGAGTAGTGTAGAGGGGTTTATATAGGGGTGGGGGGGAGGTTAGGTTTCGGCCATTAGGGTTGGGTTTGGAAGGGAAAAGAATTTGAATTTTGGAGGTAGGTGGGGTTTATGGGGAAGAGATATAGAGGTGATTGGTCAAGGGTATTTGGGGAAGAGAGTTATGAAAAGGTGTGAAGAGGAGAGAAAAAGAGGTGGGGTAGGTGGGGATCCTATGGGGTCCACAGATCCTGTGGGGTCAAGGACTTAGCATCCCTGCTCTAATTAGGCATGCAAAACGCCCTTAGAATGTATGTCTGGCATTAAACGCCAGCTTGCTGCTTGTTTCTGGCGTTTAACACTAATTCCATGCTCTGTTCTGGCGTTAAACGCCAGTCTGGTGTTTGTTTCTGGCGTTTAACGCCAGCTTGATGCTTCTTTCTGGCATTAAACGCCAGTTTGGTGCTTCTTACTGGCGTTTAAATGCCAGTAAGCTCTTCCTCCAGGGTGAGCTGTTTTTAATGCTATTTTTCATTCTGTTTTTGATTTTTCAGTAGTTTTTGTGACTCCACATGATCATCAACCTAAAAAAACATGAAATAAAAATAGAAAATAAATAGATATAATTAAATAACATTGGGTTGCCTCCCAACAAGCATTTTTTAAAAGTCATAGCTTGACAGTGAGCTCTCATGGAGCCTCACAGATGTTCAGAGCATTGTTGGAAGCTCCCAACACCAAACTTAGAGTTTGGTTGTGGCCTCCCAACACCAAACTTAGAGTTTGACTGTGGGGGGCTTTGGTTGACTCTGCAGTGAGAGAAGCTTTTCAAGCTTCCTCTCCATGGTTACAGAAGGAGATCTTTGAGTTTTAAATACAAGGTTGTCCTCATTTAGTTGAAGGACCAACTCTCCTCTGTCCACATCAATCACAGCTTTTGCTGTGGCTAGGAAGGGTCTTCCAAGGATGATGGATTCATCCTCATCCTTCCCAGTGTCTAGGATTATGAAATCAGCAGGGATGTAAAGACCTTCAACCTTTACTAACACGTCCTCTACTAGTCCATAAGCCTGTTTCATGGATTTGTCTGTCATCTCTAATGATAATTTGGCATCCTGTACCTCAAAGATTCCTAGTTTCTCCATTACAGAGAGTGGCATTAAGTTTATGCCTGACCCCAGGTCACATAGAGCCTTCTCAAAGGTCATGGTGCCTATGTTACAGGGTATTAAGAATTTACCAGGATCCTATTTCTTTAGAAGTAGAGTTTGCTGAACCAAGGCATTTAGTTCCTTGATGAGCAATGGAGGTTCATCCTCCCAAGTCTCATTACCAAATAATTTGGCATTCAGCTTCATGATTGCTCCTAAATATTGAGCAACTTGCTCTTCAGCAATGTCTTCATCTTCTTCAGAAGATGAATAGTCATCAGAGCTCATGAATGGTAAAAGGAGGTTCAATAGAATCTCTATGATCTCTAGATGAGCCTCAGATTCCCTTGGTTCCTCAAAGGAAAACTCCTTATTGGTCAGTGAACTTCCCAGGAGGTCTTCCTCACTAGGATTCACGTCCTCCTCCTCCTCTCTGGGTTCGGCCACACCAAGTAAGGTTATGGCCTTGCACTCTCTTTTTGGATTCTCTTTTGTATTGCTTGGGAGAGTACTAGGAGGAGTTTCAGTGACTCTTTTAATCAGCTGGCCCACTTGTGCCTCCAAATTTCTAATGGAAGACCTTGTTTCATTCATGAAACTTAGAGTGGCCTTAGATAGATCAGAGACTATATTTGCTAAGCTAGATAGATTCTGCTCAGAATTCTCTGTCTGTTGCTGAGTGGATGATGGAAAAGGCTTGCTATTGCTAAACCTGTTTCTTCCACCATTATTAAAGCCTTGTTGAGGCTTTTGTTGATCCTTCCATGAGAAATTTGGATGATTTCTCCATGAGGGATTATAGGTGTTTCCATAGGATTCACCCATATAATTCACCTCTGCTATTCAGGGTTCTTAAGATCATAAGCTTCTTCTTCAGAAGATGCCTCTTTAGTACTGTTGGATGCAGCTTGCAATCCATTCAGACTCTGAGAAATCATATTGAATTGCTGAGTCAATATTTTATTCTGAGCCAATATGGTATTCAGAGTATCAGTTTTAAGAACTTTCTTCCTCTGAGGCGTCCCATTACTCACAGGATTCCTTTCAGAAGTGTACATGAACTGGTTATTTGCAACTATATCAATGAGTTCCTGAGCTTCTGCAGGCATTTTCTTTAGGTGAATGGATCCGCCTGCAGAATGGTCCAATGACATCTTTGATAATTCAGACAGACCATCATAGAATATATACAGGATGGTCTATTCTGAAAGCATGTCAGAAGGACACTTTTTGGTCAGTTGCTTATATCTCTCCCAAGCTTCATAGAGGGATTCACCTTCTTTCTGTTTGAAGGTTTGAACATCCACTCTAAGCTTGCTAAGCTTTTGAGGAGGAAAGAACTTGGCTAAGAAAGCTGTGACCAGCTTATCCCAAGAGTTCAGGCTATCTTTAGGTTGAGAGTCCAACCATATTCTAGCTCTGTCTCTTACAGCAAACGGGAAAAGCATAAGCCTGTAGACCTCGGGATCAACCCCATTGGTCTTAACAGTATCACAGATCTGCAAGAATTCAGTTAAGAACTGAAAAGGATCTTCTGATAGAAGTCCATGAAACTTGCAATTCTGTTGCATCAGAGAAACTAATTGAGGTTTTAGCTCAAAATTGTTTGCTCCAATGGCAGGGATTAAGATGCTTCTTCCATGTAAGCTGGAATTTGGTGCAGTGAAGTCACCAAGCATCTTCCTTGCATTGTTGTTGGGTTCGGCCATGTCTCCTTCTTTTTCGAAAATTTCTGTCAGATTTTCTCCAGAGAGTTGTGCTTTAGCTTCCCTTAGCTTCCTCTTCAAAGTCCTTTCAGGTTCAGGATCAGCTTCAACAAGAATGTTCTTATCCTTGTTCCTGCTCATATGAAAAAGAAGAGAACACAAAAGAAAATATAGAATCCTCTATGTCACAGTATAGAGATTCTTTATGTAAGTATAAGAAGAGAAGAATAGAAGAAGGAAATGATAAGAATTCAAACACAGGAGAAGAGTGGGTTCAAATTTTTGAGTGAAAGAGAAGTGTTCGTAGATAAATAAATAATTAGAAGGAGATGAGAGAGGGAAGAATTCGAAAATTAAACAAGATAAAATAAAAATATTTTTGTTTTTAATTTAAAATTAAAGTTAAAATTCGAAAGTTTTAAAAAAAGAAAAATTAAATTAAATTAAATTAGAATTTAAAACAATTAGTTAATTAAAAAGTAATTTTGAAAAAGAGGTTAGTGATTTTCAAAAATTAGAGAGCGAAAATTATTTAGGTAAGTTTGAAAAAAATAAGAATCAAACAAAAAGATAAGATTACTTGAAAAAGATCTGAAAATCAATTTTGAAAAAATAAGAAGTTAGAAAAGATTTTGAAATTGATTTTGAAAAAGATGTGATTGAAATTTATTTTAAAAAAGATTTGAAAAAGAAATTTAAAAAGATTTGATTTTGAAAATTAAAGTTGATTACTTGACTAACAAGAAACAAAAAGATATGATTTTAAAATTTAAAGCTTGAACCTTTCTTAATAGGCAAGTAACAAACTTTAAAATTTTTGAATCAATCACATTAATTGTTAGAATTAATTTTGAAAATATGAAATAGAAATAAGAAAAAGATTTTGAAAATAAATTTTGAAAATTTCGAAATTATGAAAGAAAAAATGAAAAAGATTGGATTTTTGAAAAAAAAGATTTGAAAAAGATAGAATTTTTAAATTGAAAATTTGATTTGACTCATAAGAAACGACTATATTTTAAAAATTTTTGAAAAAGTCAACTCAAATTTTTGAATTTTATGAGAAAAAAAGAGAAAGATATTTTTTTTTATTTTTGAATTTTTAATGATGAAAAAGAAAAACAATGAAAAGACTCAAAACAGGAAAATTATGAATCAAAACATACAATGCATGCAAGAACACTTTGAATGTCAAGATGAACACCAAGAACACTTTGAATGTCAAGATGAACATCAAGAACATGTTTTTGAAAATTTTTATGAAAAGACACACATGCAAGACATCAAACTTAGAAATTTTCAAACTTTAGACACTAACAAATTGAAAATGCATATGAAAAACAAGAAAAGACACAAAACAAGAAAATGCAAAGATCAAACACGAAAAATCATCAAGAACAATTTGAAGATCAATGAAGAACATTTGATAAATTTTCGAAAATTAAAGGAAAATTAAAACACTTGCAATTGACACCAAACTTAAAAATTGACACTTGACTCAAACAAGAAACATAAAATATTTTTGGTTTTATGAGTTTATTAAATTTTTTTTGTATTTTTTTTTGAAAATTAATTGGAAAAAGAAAAATAGGAATTTCAAAATTTTTAATGAGAATTCCAGGAATCATGCAATGTTAGTCTAAAGCTCAGGTCTGGAAATTAGACATGGCTCACTAGCCAGCCAAGCTTTCAGTGAAAGCTCCGGTCCAAAACAATAGACATGGCCAATGGCTAGCCAAGCTCCAGCACATACAAATCAGGCATATAACAGCTGATTAGATGAGAGTCCAAGGGCTCTTGCCATGATAAGTGGAAGCCTCAGTCCAAAAATTTAGACATGGCTTGACAGCCAGCCAGGCTTCAACAGATCATGAAGAAACTCTAGAATTCATTCTTAAAAATTCTGAAGTCATAGAATAATTTAATTTTTTAATTTTTTTTGAAGATTTTTCGAAAATAAAAATAATAAAAACAAAAAGCTTAAAATAAAAAAAAATTACCTAATCTGAGTAACAAGATGAACCGTCAGTTGTCCAAACTCGAACAATCCCCGGCAACGGCGCCAAAAACTTGGTGCACGAAATCGTGATCGTTCATTCCTTGGTAACGGCGCTAAAAACTTAATACGCACGTTCATAATCTTAATTCTTTGTCAAAACTTTGCACAACTAACCAGCAAGTGCACTGGGTCGTCCAAGTAATAAACTTTACGTGAGTAAGGGTCGATCCCACGGAGATTGTCGGCTTGAAGCAAACTATGGTCACCTTGTAAATCTCAGTCAGGCAGATTCAATTGGTTATGGAGATTTGATAATTAAAATATAAATAAAACATAAAATAAGATAGAGATACTTATGTAATTCATTGGTGAGAATTTTAGACAAGCGTATGGAGATGCTTTGTTCCTTCTGAATCTCTGCTTTCCTATTGCCTTCATTCAATCCTTCATACTGCTTTCCATGGCAAGCTGTACGTTGGGCATCACCGTTGTCAATGGCTACATCCCGTCCTCTCAGTGAAAATAGTCCAAAATGCCCTGTCACCTCACGGCTAATCATCTGTCGGTTCTCGATCCTGCTGGAATAGGATTCAATAATCCTTTTGCGTCTGTCACTACGCCCAGCACTCGCGAGTTTGAAGCTCGTCACAGCCATCCCTTCCCCGATCCTACTCAGAATACCACAGACAAGGTTTAGACTTTCCGGATCTCAAGAATGGCCGCCAATAATTTTATCCTATACCACGAAGACTCTGATCGTGAATCAGGAGGCTAAGAGATATGCATTCAAGCTTGTTTTCATGTAGAACGGAAGTGTTTGTCAGGCACGCGTTCATAAGTGAGAATGATGATGAGCGTCACATAATCATCACATTCATCATGTTCTTGTGTGTGAATGAATATCTTAGAGAAGAAATAGGCTTGAGTTGAATAGAAAAACAATAGTACTTTGCATTAATTCATGAGGAACAGCAGAGCTCCACACCTTAATCTATGGTGTGTAGAAACTCTACCGTTGAAAATACATAAGTGATGAAGGTCCAGGCCTGGCCGAATGGCCAGCCTCCATAAAGGTCTAAGATAGCATAAAACTGATCAAAAATCATAAAATAAATCACTAAAAGTATTTTTTATACTAGACTAGTGACTAGGGTTATAGAAAATAAGTAAATGATGCAGAAATCCACTTCCGGGTCCACTTGGTGTGTGCTTGGGCTGAGCATTGAGCTTTCATATGTAGAGGTCTTCCTTGGAGTTGAACGCCAGTTTGTAACTTGTTTCTGGCGTTAACTCTGCTTTGCAACTTGTTTCTGGCGTTTAACGCCGGAATAGGGCAGAGAACCGGCGTTGAACGCCAGTTTGCATCATCTAAACTCGAGCAAAGTATGGACTATGATATATTGCTGGAAAGCCCTAGATGTCTACTTTCCAACGCAATTGAGAGCGCACCATTTGGACTTCTGTAGCTCCAGAAAATCCACTTTGAGTGCAGGGAGGTTAGAATCCAACAGCATCTGCAGTCCTTCTTCAGTCTCTGAATCAGATTTTTGCTCAAGTCCCTCAATTTTAGCCAGAAAATACCTGAAATCATAAAAAAACACACAAACTCATAGTAAAGTCTAGAAATGTGATTTTTATTTAAAAACTAATAAAAATATACTAAAAACTAACTAAATCATACTAAAAACTATGTAAAAACAATGCCAAAAAGCGTATAAATTATCTGCTCATCATGCCCCGAAGTCAAGCGACGCGAACGCGTGGATTACGCGGACGCGTGACCTGGCAAAAATGCAATCCACACAAATGCGTGGACGATGCCTCCGCGTCACTTTGCCGCGACCTGTACGTACCAGAAATCACCTCCAGCGATTTCTGGGATGTTTTTGACCCAGTTTTCAGCCCGGAAAATGCAGATTAGAGGCTATAAAGTAGGGAAATGCATCCATTCATCATACAACAGACAAATAATCATACTTTCAAATACACAATTTTAAGATTAGATGTAGTTTTTAGAGAGAGAGATTCTCTCCTCTCTCTTAGGATTTAGGATTAGGATTCCTCTTAAAGGAATTAGGATTTCTTCTTCTCAATTCCCAGATTTAATATTCCTTTTTATTTATTTTCTCAATTTAGTTTATGAACTCTTTATGTTTGGATTGATTTTCTTTTATTAATGCAATTTGAGGTATTTCAGAATTATGATTGCTTTCCTTTATTTATATAAATAATTTAGATTTTTCCCTTTTGGCTTTGGTTGATTAATTGGTGACTCTTGAGTTGTCAAACTCATCGTGATTGATAATTGTTATCTTTGCTGATTGATTTAAATTCCTATAACTTTAGTCTTTCCTTAGGAGTTGACTAGGACTTTAGGTGTTAAATTGATTTATCCACTTGACTAACCTTCATAGTTAGAGGTTGACTTAGTGGGAGCAAAAATATAATTCTCATCACCATTGATAAGGATAACTAGGATAGGACTTCCAGTATTCATACCTTGCCAAGAGTTTTATTAGTTATTAATTTATTAATTCCTGTAATTTATTTCCCTTGTTCAAACCTTTTAAAACCCAAAAACACTGTTTTCCATAATCAATAATAAATACACCTCCCTGCAATTCCTTGAGAGACGACCCGAGGTTTAAATACTTCGGTTATAAATTTTATTGGGTTTTGTTACTTGTGACAACCAAACGTTTGTACAAAAGGATTTTCTGTTGGTTTAGAAGCTATACTTACAACGCAACTATATTTGTGAATTTTTTTACCGACAGGAAATCCAATTCATCAAAATGGCGCCATTGCCGGGAAATTGCAAACGTGTGCCTTATTATTGGTTATTGTAAATATTTGCTTTTTATTAATTATTGTTCTTATTTTCTCCTACTACTATGAACTCTCACCCCTTTGGCTATGAGGCTGGTTACAATTATGTTGCAGGAAGAGGAGATTACAATGAGAACATGCATCAAGGATGGAATAATCAAAGATGGGAGGAGCCACAAGGATTTGATCAACCCTCATGGCAACAACCACCTCCAATGGACTATCAACAACCACCACCATATGCCTATGAACCCCCTCCTCAACATGACTTTGGACCACCATACTCACAAGCCCCTTTCCACCATTCACCTCCATATGACCCTAACCCATATGCACCATACCAACCACCTTATGAGGCAAATGAACCGTACATAGAACCACCCCCATTCCAACAAAATTACTCTCATGAGCCACCACCTCAATATTCACCATCTCCATGCCATTATCAAGATGAACCACCTTCCTACCATGAACCCTTTCTCCCAACAAATGAACCCTCCTATCCACCCCAACCTCCATTGGATACTAGCACTCTTAGAGTTATGCACCAAAGGCAAACATCCATGGAGAAAGCACTTACCGATCTAAACTCTGCTATACAAGATCTCGTCGCCCAAATTGGACCACCGAATACCTTCAACAATCAACCCTCAAGTTCTAGTGCACTTCCTTTTCAACCACAGAATGATCTCTCCATCCCATAACCACCATCCATGGAAGATCACCCACATCCATCAATCCAAGAGCAACATGATCCCAATGATTCTATTGACATGGAACAAGAGAGAAGGGATCATCTTCGCGAATCCATACTTCATAAGGAGCTAGAGGAGGCACTAAAGATGAAGGTAGAAGAGACCCTTGAAGATGAAGGAATAATTGAAGGGAGTTGTCATAGAAAAGAAATCATCAAGGAGGAGTACGATTTTATACTTAAATAACTCGACAAAGCAGCAATTATTGAAAAGGAAGAAATAGTTGCAGACTTAGGAGATGCTGAACCTCCATGGGAAGGTCAAGTCATAGAGCCTCCTTCCAAGGTGTTTGATGTTGATGTTGAGGAAGGTGTACAACCTCCAAGGCATATCATAGTTGAAGACTTGGAAGAGGTTGATCAAGAGATGGAGATTCAAGAAGAAGAGGCACAACCTCCCATGCCCTTGGTGAGCAATGAAGAAGAGATTGAATTGGAAGAAATCTACCAAGAAGAAGAGGTTGATATTGAAGAAGCTTGCAAAGAGGTGGAAGTTGTCAGAGAAGAGCACAAGGGAGTGGAGCTTGCAAATTCATTAGAAACACCTCTCCCAAGGCCATTACCGTCCAACACAACGTTCAAGTGGGAAAAATTCCTATCCTTATCCTTTACTTTCCCACTTGAATATGGGCTACTGGAGACGGATGGTCAACTTAGAGCTCTTTGTGGCATTAAGAGTAAGAGGAAGATGGTTAGTGGTTGGAGTTGTCAGGCAAGGTTCATTAAGGTTCCGCATTTCGCACTGGAGTACAAGTGTTGGTGCAAAGCTCAATTGAATGGGTCTAGGATGTTGTTTGGTCACTGCAGTGAGAATTCAGATTACTTACCACCCGGCTAGAAAAATGCAGACCAAGACAAAGACGGGTGTAAAAGTAAAGTTTGGGATCCTAGAAACTATTTTGACATTCAGCACCCCAGGAGCCTTGAAACATGTTTGAACTTACTCAAGGGTTTTACGTGCATAGTTTGGGACCCCGGAGGCTGTTGGCATTCCAAATATTGGTGGAGATTTATGGATGAATTCAAGCACAAGCCACCATAGCAAGAAGCTTACCAGAATGTCCAACTTAAGGACTTTAACTAAAAGTGCTAGGTGGGAGACAACCCACCATGGTATGATCGTCCTTTTTTTCAGTTTTAATTCTAGTCTATTTGTTTGTTTTTGAGTTTTGATTGGACCTGGAATCATGAATAACATTCATATTAGCATTGCATTCTACATACTGCATTATTAAAAAAAAAACATGGCACGCGACGCGACAGCGTCGCCGACGCGTCCGCGTCATATGTGCCTCAAGGAAGAAAATAGATTTTACAGAGAGTCAAGCGAAAGCGCGGCTGGAGGCGTGCCTTTGGCACAAATACGCTCACGTGACCGCATCGCTGACGCGTCCGCGTCATGTGGAAAAATAGCCTCCCACGCGTCTGTGTCACCCACGCGAATGCGTGCCCCAAAATCGACGTAAAAAGGGGTGTATGGCAGAATTTTAGGCTGGAATGGGGCTGGAACGGTGCTAGAAGCACAAGCCTTACCACGCGAACGCGTGCCCCACGCTAACGCGTGTCCCACGCATCCACGTCATTTTTCACAATATGGTCATTCACGCGATCGCATCACCCACGCGAACGCATCACTCTAAATTCTAGCAAAATGAGCTTGAAACAGAAAGTTACGTGAACGCGAGGCTGCCCTCACGCCACCAGCATAAATCATGTCACGCGTTTGCGTGACCGATGGTGCACGAAATTGTGATCTCAGGCAACGGCGCCAGAAACTCTGTACGCACGTCTTAATAAATCGTTTTTCATTCACAACTTCGATACAACTAACCAGCAAGTGCACTGGGTCATCCAAGTAATAAACCTTACGGAGTAAGGGTCGATCCCACGGAGATTGTTGGTATGAAGCAAGCTATGGTCACCTTGTAAATCTCAGTCAGGCAGATAGAAAATTGTTATGGAGTTTTCGAACATAAATAATAAATAGATAGAAAATAAGGATAGAAACACTTATGTATATCATTGGTGAGAATTTCAGATAAGTGTATAGAGATGCTTTCGTTCCTCTGAACCTCTGCTTTCCTGCTGTCTTCATTCAATCAGTCTTACTCCTTTCCATGGCTGGATTTATGTAAGGACATCACCGTTGTCAATGGCTACTTTCAATCCTCTCTGGAAAATGGTCCGATGCGCTGTCACTGCATGGCTAATCGTCTGGAGGCATCACCAGGAACAGCAGAGCTCCACAGCTTAATCTATGGAGTGCAGAAACTCTACCGTATGAAAATACATAAGTGATAATGGTCCAGGCATGGCCGAATGGCCAGCCCCCATGAAAGTCTAAGATAGCATAAAACTGATCAAAGATGATCAAAAGATGTCTAATACAATAGTAAAAAGTCCTATTTATACTAAACTAGTTACTAGGGTTTACAGAAGTAAGTAATTGATGCATAAATCCACTTCCGGGGCCCACTTGGTGTGTGCTTGGGCTGAGCTTGAATGTTACACATGTAGAGGTCAATCTTGGAGTTGAATGCCAGTTTGTAACGTATTTCTGGCGTTCAACTCTGGCTTGTGACGTGTTTCTGGCGTTTAACTCCAGACAGCAGCGTAGAACTCGCGTTCAACGCCCTTTTACGTCATCTAAACTCGGCCAAAGTATGGACTATTATATATTTCTGGAAAGCCCTAGATGTCTACTTTCCAACACAATTAGAAGATGGATTCATAGGACATTCATAACTTTAAGACAAAGTTACTAAATACTAATGATCATGTAATGAAGACACAAACATGGATAAGCACTTAACATAGAGAAAATGAAAAATAGAGAATGTAAGAACAAGGAATGAGTCCACCTTAGTGATGGTGGCGTTTCCTTCTTGAGGAACCAATGATGTCCTTGAGCTCTTCTATGTCTCTTCCTTATCTTTGTTGCTCCTTCCTTATTGCTTTTTGATCTTCTCTTATTTCATGAAGGATGATGGAGTGCTCTTGATGTTTCACCCTTAATTGTCCCATGTTAGAACTTAATTCTCCTAGGGAGGTGTTGATTTGCTCCCAATAGTTTTGTGGAGGAAAATGCATTTGAGGCATCTCTGGGATCTCATGGTGATGAGCTTCATGCATCTCTTGAGATCCATGACTGGGCTCTCTTGTTTGCTCCATCCTTTTCTTAGTGATGGGCTTCTCTTCCTCAATGGTAATGTCTCCTTCTATGAAC
>NC_029792.2:35080039-35082102 GCF_000816755.2 Arachis ipaensis
CCACAACATCATAGAAGTGGTCTTGATGAGCTTTGGAGATGAATCTTTCCATCTCCCATGACTCGGAGGTGGAAGCTTTTGTCTTCCCTTTCCCTTTTCTAGAGGATTCTCCGGTCTTAGGTTCCATCAATGGTAATGGAAAAACAAAAAGCTTATGCTTTTACCACATCAAACTTAGAATATTGCTCACCCTCGAGCAAGAAAAGAAAGAATAGATGAAGAAGAAGAAGATATGGAGGAGAGGGGGGAGGGGTGTATTCGGCCAAGAAGAGAAGAGAGGGTTGTGTTGTGTGAAAATGAGGAAGAATGGAGGGCTATATATAGGGAAGGGAGGGGGGTAAGGTTCGGCCATAAGGGTGGTTTTGGGTGGGAAATTGATTTTGAATTTTGAAGGTATGTGGGGTTTATGAGGTAGGTTTATGGGGAAGAGTGGATGCATGTGAGTGGTGAAGTGGTGATAGGGAAGAGAGATTGAGGTGATTGGTGAAGAGTTTTGGGGAAGAGTGTTTATAGGATTGTGTGAAAGAGGGGTGAGAAGAAGTGAGTGGAGGTAGGTGGGGATCCTGTGGGGTCCACAGATCCTGAGGTGTTCAAGGATTTACAACCTTGTACCAAATTAGGCATGCAAAATGCCCTTGCACACAACTCTGGGTGTTCAGCGCCAGATTGGTGCTTGTTCTGGGCGTTGAACGCCCATTTGTTGCCCATTTCTGGCGTTGAACGCCAGAACCATGCTTGTTCTGGGCGTTCAGCGCCAGAACCATGCTCTGTTCTGGCGTTGAACACCAGCCAGATGCTTCTTACTGGCGTTTAAACGCCATTAAGGTCTTCCTCCAGGGTGTGATTTTTCTTCTGCTGTTTTTGATTCTATTTTCAATTTTTATATTTATTTTGTGACTCCACATGATCATGAACCTAATAAAACATGAAAAAGAATAAAAATTATATAAATAAAAATTGGGTTGCCTCCCAACAAGCGCTTCTTTAATGTCAATAGCTTGACAGTGGGCTCTCATGGAGCCTCACAGATGATCAGAGCATTGTTGAGACTCCCCAACACCAAACTTAGAATTTGGATATGGGAGTTCAACACCAAACTTAGAGTTTGGTTGTGGCCTCCCAACACCAAACTTAGAGTTTGACTGTGGGGGCTCTAGTTGACTCTGCAGTGAGAGAAGCTTTTTATGCTTCCTCTCCATGTTTACAGAGGGATGACCTTGAGTTGCAAACACAAGGGAGTCCTCATTCAATTGAAGGACTAGTTCGCCTCTGTCAACATCAATCATAGCTCTTGCTGTGGCTAGGAAGGGTCTTCCAAGGATGATGAATTCATCCTCATCCTTCCCAGTATCTAGGACTATGAAATCAGCAGGGATGTAAAGGCCTTCAACCTTTACTAACACGTCCTCTACTTGTCCATAAGCCTATTTTCTTGAATTGTCTGCCATCTCTAATGAGATTTTAGCAGCTTGTACCCCAAAGATTCCTAGTTTCTCTATTACAGAGAGGGGCATGAGGTTTATCCCTGAACCAAGGTCACACAGAGCCTTTTCAAAGATCATGTTGCCTATGGTACAAGGTATTATGAACTTTCCAGGATCCTATTTTTTCTGAGGTAATGTCAGTTGATCCAGATCACTTAGTTCATTGGTGAACAAGGGAGGTTCATCATCCCAAGTCTCAATACCAAATAATTTGGCATTCAGCTTCATGATTGCACCAAGGTACTTGGTAACTTGCTCTTCAGTAACATCCTCATTCTCTTCAGAAGATGAATGCTCGTCAGAGCTCATGAAGGGCATAAGGAGGTTCAATAGAATCTCTATGGTCTCTAGATGAGTCTCAGATTCCTTTGGTTCCTCAAAGGGAAACTCCTTATTGATCACTGGACGTCCCAGGAGGTCTTCCTCACTGGGATTTACGTCCTCAACCTCCCTTACAGGTTCGGCCATGGTGGTTATGTCAATGGCCTTGCACTCTCCTTTTGAATTTTCTTCTGTATTGCTTGGGAGAGTACCAGGAGGGATTTCAGTGACTCTTTTACTCAGCTGGCCCACTTGTGC
>NC_029792.2:35082222-35083888 GCF_000816755.2 Arachis ipaensis
ACAGTGGCTTTAGATAGATCAGAGACTAAGTTTGCTAAATTAGAAGTATTTTGTTCAGAGTTCTCTGTCTATTGCTGAGTGGATGATGGAAAAGGTTTATTATTGTTAAACCTGTTTCTTCCACCATTATTAAAGCCTTGTTGAGGCTTTTGTTGATCCTTCCATGAGAGATTTGGGTGATTTCTCCATGAGGGGTTATAGGTGTTTCCATAAGGTTCACCCATGTAATTCACCTATGCTATTGCAGGGTTTTCAGGATCATAAGCTTCTTCTTCAGAAGATGCCTCTTGAGTACTGTTGGATGCAGCTTGCATTCCATTCAGACTCTGAGAAATCATATTGACTTGCTGAGTCAATATTTTATTCTGAACCAGTATGGCATTCAGAGTATCAATTTCAAGAACTCCCTTCTTCGTAGGCGTCCCATTACTCACAGGATTCCTCTCAGAAGTGTACATGAACTGGTTATTAGTTACCATGTCAATGAGTTCTTGAGCTTCTGCAGGAGTTTTCTTTAGGTGAATGGATCCACCTACAGAAGTATCCGATGACATTTTAGCCAATTCAGATAGACCATCATAGAATATATCCAGGATAGTCCATTCTGAAAGCATGTCAGAAGGACACTTTTTGGTCAGTTCTTTGTATCTCTCCCAGGCTTCATAGAGGGATTCACCTTCTTTCTGTCTGAATGTTTGAACATCCACTCTAAGCTTACTCAGCTTTTGAGGAGGAAAGAACTTGGCTAAGAAAGCCTTGACCAGCTTATCCCAAGAGTTCAGGCTATCTTTGGGTTGAGAGTCCAACCATATTCTAGCTCTGTCTTTCACAGCAAAAGGGAAAAGCATGAGCCTGTAGACTTCAGGATCTACTCCATTAGTCTTAACAGTATCACAGATCTATAAGAATTCAGTTAAGAACTGAAAAGGATCTTCAGATGGAAATCCATGAAACTTGCAGTTCTGCTGCATTAGAGAAACTAATTGAGGTTTTAGCTCAAAATTGTTTGCTCCAATGGCAGGAATGGAGATGCTTCTTCCATGTAAATTGGAATTAGGTGCAGTAAAGTCACCAAGCATCCTCCTTGCATTATTATTATTTTCAGCTGCCATCTTCTCTTCCTGTTCGAAAATTTCTGAAAGGTGCTTGCTGGATTGTTGTAATTTAGCTTCTCTTAGTTTCCTCTTCAGAGTCCTTTCAGGTTCTGGATCTGCTTCAACAAGAATGTTCTTGTCTTTACTCCTGCACATATGAAAAAGAGGGACAGAAAAATAATAATAATAGGGGTCCTTTTTACCACAGTATAGAGGTCCCTGTGTGAGTAGAAGAAAAGAAGAAGAAAAAAATTCGAACACAGATGGAAGAGGGGGTTCGAATTTGGGTGAGATGAAGTGTTAGTAGATGAATAAATAAATAGAAAGAGATAAGAGAGAGAGAGAGAATTTTCGAAAATAATTTTTAAAAAAGAGTTAGTGATTTTCAAAAATAGTTTTTGAAAAAGGTTAGTAATTTTCGAGAATTAAAATCAAAAATTAAAATAATTAGTTAATTAAAAAGAAATTTTGAAAAAGAGGGAAGATATTTTCGAAAATTAGAGAGAGGGAGTTAGTTAGGTAGTTTTGAAAAAGATAAGAAACAAACAAAAAGTTAGTTAGTTAGTTGAAAC
>NC_029792.2:35083997-35150468 GCF_000816755.2 Arachis ipaensis
TTACCAAGAACAACTTGAAGATCATGAAGAACATTATGAATGCATGAATTTTTCGAAAAATACGAGATGAATATGCAATTGACACCAAACTTTCAACTTGACTCAAGACTCAAACAAGAAACATGAAATATTTTTTATTTTTATGAATTTTTTAATTTTTTGGATTTTTGTATATTTTTTTCGAAAAAACATATAGGAAAAAGAAAATAAGGATTTCAAAATTTTTTAATATGAATTTCAGGAATCTTGTATTCTTAGTCTAAAGCTCCAATCCGAGGGTTAGGCATGGCTTAATAGCCAGCCAAGCTTTAGTATGTAACTCAGACATGCCACGGCTGACATTCCAATTAACTTGCCTCTATGCTGATGGTTGGAAGCCCTTATCCAAAAGAATTAGACATGGCTTTACAGCCAGCCAGGCTTCAACATGCTTCATGAAACTCTAGAATTCATTCTTAAAAATTCTGAAAAAATATATTTTTGAAAAGATTTAATTTTTTTTTTCGAAAACAGATGAGAAATTTTTGAAAGGTATTTGAAAAATTTTTGAAAATAAAACAAAAAGAAAATTACCTAATTTGAGCAACAAGATGAACCGTTAGTTGTTCAAACTCGAACAATCCCCGGCAACGGCGCCAAAAACTTGGTGCACGAAATTGTGATCTCAGGTAATGGCGCCAGAAACTCTGTACGCATGTCTTAATAAATCATTTTTCATTCACAACTTCGATACAACTAACCAGCAAGTGCACTGGGTCGTCCAAGTAATAAACCTTACGTGAGTAAGGGTCGATCACACGGAGATTGTTGGTATGAAGCAAGCTATGGTCACCTTGTAAATCTCAGTCAGGCGGATAGAAAATAGTTATGGAGTTTTCGAACATAAATAATAAATAGATAGAAAATAAGGATAGAAACACTTATGTATATCATTGGTGAGAATTTCAGATAAGTGTATAGAGATGCTTTCGTTCCTCTGAACCTCTGCTTTCCTGCTGTCTTCATCCAATCAGTCTTACTCCTTTCCATGGCTGGCTTTATGTAAGGACATCACCGTTGTCAATGGCTACTTTCAATCCTCTCTGGAAAATGGTCCGATGCGCTGTCACTGCATGGCTAATCGTCTGGAGGCATCACCCTTGCCAATGGCTGCATCCTATCCTCTTGTGAAAATGGTCCAAATGCTCTGTCACAGCACAACTAATCATCTGAGGTTCTCGATCATGCTGAAATAGGATTCACCCTCCTTTTGCTTCTGTCACTACGCCCAGCACTCGCGAGTTTGAAGTTCGTCACAGTCATTCAATCCCAGAGTCCTACTCGGAATACCAAAGACAAGGTTTAGACTTTCCGGACTCTCATGAATGCCGCCATCAATCTAGCTTATACCACGAAGATTCTGATTAAGAGATCGAAGAGATACTCATTCAATCTAAGGTAGAACGGAAGTGGTTGTCAGGCACGCGTTCATAGGGAATGATGATGATTGTCACGTTCATCACATTCAGGTTGAAGTGCGAATGAATATCTTAGAAGCGGAATAAGTTGAATTGAATAGAAAAACAGTAGTACTTTGCATTAATCTTTGAGGAACACCAGAGCTCCACACCTTAATCTGTGGAGTGCAGAAACTCTACCATATGAAAATACATAAGTGATAATGGTCCAGGCATGGCCGAATGACCAGCCCCCATGAAAGTCTAAGATAGCATAGAACTGATAAAAGATGATCAAAAGATGTCTAATACAATAGTAAAAAGTCCTATTTATACTAAACTAGTTACTAGGGTTTACAGAAGTAAGTAATTGATGCATAAATCCACTTTCGGGGCCCACTTGGTGTGTGCTTGGGCTGAGCTTGAATGTTACACGTGTAGAGGTCAATCTTGGAGTTGAACGCCAGTTTGTAATGTATTTCTGGCGTTCAACTCTGGCTTGTGACGTGTTTCTGGCGTTTAACTCCAGACAGCAGCGTAGAACTGGCGTTCAACGCCCTTTTACATTATCTAAACCTGGCCAAAGTATGGACTATTATATATTGCTGGAAAGCCCTGGATGTCTACTTTTCAACGCAATTAGAAGCACGCCATTTTGAGTTCTGTAGCTCTAGAAAATCCACTTTGAGTGTAGGGAGGTCAGAATCCAACAGCATCAGCAGTCCTTCTTCAACCTCTGAATCTGATTTTTGCTCAAGTCCCTCAATTTCAGCCAGAAAATACCTGAAATCATAGAAAAATACACAAACTCATAGTAAAGTCCAGAAATGTGAATTTAACATAAAAACTAATGAAAACATCCCTAAAAGTAACTAGATTCTACTAAAAACATACTAAAAACAATGCCAAAAAGCGTATAAATTATCCGCTCATCAACCGACGCGTCCGCGTCACTTCAAAAAATTGCACCAATCACGCAAATGCGTGACCCACGCACCCACGTCGCCTGTGCCGCCTAGTTTCTCATTTTATCTTTCCAAATCCTAATTTCTTCTCCTTTCTCCTTCTTTCTTCTTCTTTCTTCCTCCTTTCTTACTCTCTTCTTCTTCTTTTATCACTTTCTTCTCCTCCTTATTCTCTTTCATTTTCTTTTACTTATTACATTTACATACCTTCATTCATTTCATTTCATTTTGTGTATGTTTTTATTTTCTTTTCTCAGACTACCATTTTTCCATTGGTGTTAAATTTTCTTACTCATCTGTTGAATATTTCCTCCATCGTTTTGGTGCATAGCAACTTGTTTATATTGTTGGGTGATATTATTTATCGATCAATGTTAATCTTTTATAACACTTGTATTCCTTGTGCTTTGATATAAACTTATATTATCTTTCATGACCCACTCTCTCTTGTTGCAATTTCTTGCACTATTGATATGCCATTTGCTCATATTATTTTCTCACTTTATGTTGTAGCTACCATGTAGTTGGGAACCTCATTATTCTTTGGCATTAGCCCACCCATGTTAATTTGTCTACATATCTTTGTTTGTGGGTTACTCTTTTTCCTTTTTCTCTTCTTTCAGGCTGGCCACCAAGGAAGGGAAATGGGAAACTTTTAATTGGGGCGACAGACAAGTTCTCCACACACTCTTTGGGGTAAGCGCAGCAGTTATAGCTCACAACCCCGGTCCATTTGTACATCTCTGCATGCACCGAGGACGATGCAATCTTTAAGTGTGGAGAGGTCGATACCGATCTCTGTGGGTTAGTTACTTCCTTTCTCAACACTAATGTTTAATTTGTCAGTTTGATTGCATGTTTATTTGATTTTGTGCATAATTTTACCACTGCTTGGTTGAAGTAATAATTTCTTTTTCAAGAAACTTCTTTTATAGCATTTTACTAATTTGAATCAAAATTTTTATTGAACTTATTTGAAGAAATATTATACTGGAACAAGGTTTAGAGCTCGAACACACAAAACCAGTGAGATTTTGAGCCTATTTGATTAGTTGCATTTTATCAACCAATATATTTTATTTTTGTGTGTGTTATTCCCTCTAAAATTGTAATCTTTGTCTTGCTTAATTCTATATTTCCATTGTTTGATGTATGCATGCACTTATATGATTGACGCCTTTGTTTCACTGAGCTTACATACCCATATGGCCTTACCCTTTCATTATCCCTTGCAAACTAATTTTGAGCCTATTTTACCCCTTTTTCTTTACTTTAGCTCACCACTAACTCTAAGCGGAAAACAATAATGTTCTTAATTTGAATCCTTAGTTAGCTTAGACTAGTTAGAGTGCTCACGAATTAAGTGTGGGAAAAAGTGGGTTTGGAAACGTTTGGTTTAAGAATTGGGTGTTGTATATCCTTATGAAAATGTGAAAGAAATGTTTAGGACATGTTCATGCATTCAATAATTTAATCATATGTATTGAGAAAATTAGAAAAAATAAAATAAAAAAAAAGAAGAAAAAGAGAAAATGAAAGAAAAAAAAGAGCAAACAATAAAAAGAGGACAAAATGCCCCAAAGTAAATGATGATAGCAATGCATAGGTACTGTACTCAAATCAGGATGCACGAATATGTAGAAAAAATGGTTAATGGACAGTTAGGTTTTGTATTGTGATTACATGGATTGTCTTAAGTTAGGTGGGAAAAGTTTAGGTTAATTAAGGATTCAGATTTTAGTCCACTAAACCAAATACAATCCTACCTTGACCCTAACCCCATTACAACCTTTAAAAGACCTCTTGATATGTGTATTTGTGCATCAAATTTGTGTTGATTGGTAGAAGAAAAGCAAGTCTTAGAAATCAAGATTAGTAGAGAATTGAGAGAATCGAACCTTAAACACCTGAGCGATTAGAGTGCATACACTTCCAGTGAGGGTTCGATGCTCGATTCTTTGTTCCCGGCTTTCATGAGCTACTTTCTTCTTGCAAGTTTACTTGTACTTTATTTTATGATTTGAATTAGTAAAATCCAGTTCATGTCTGTTTTTGGAAAATTTATTTATCTTGACCAAGTAGGTAGAAGCATTTCACATTTAGTTGCATTCATATAGATAGGTTGCATTTCATACTCTCTACCATTCCTCTTCACTCTTTTATAGCTTCTCTTGAGTTTAGCATGAGGACATGCTAATGTTTAAGTGTGGGGAGGTTGATAAACCACTATTTTATGGTTTATCTTGTGCTTAATTGAGTGGATTTTATCAAACTTTCACATACTTGTTCATACAAAATGCATGGGTTTACATTCTCCTTCCTGATTTTGTGCTATGATTGAAAACATGCTTCTTTGGTCTTAATTTTGCTATGTTTAATCCTATCTTATTACCATTCGATGCCGTGATATGTGTGTTAAGTGTTTTCAGAGATTACAGGGCAGGAATGACTCAGAAGATGGAAAGGAAGCATGCAAAAGTGGAAGGAATACAAGAAGTTGAAGAAATTGCTAAGCTGTCTAGCCTGACCTTCTGGTACTAAATCGATCATAACTTGAGCTACAGAAGTCCAAATAATGCAGTTTTAGTTGCGTTGAAAAGCTAACGTCTGGGGCTTCGCGACGATATATAATTTGTCATAGCTGCTCCGAAGTCAAGCTACGCGAATGCATGGATCACGCGGACGTGTGACCTGGCAAAAATGCAATCCACGCAAACGCGTGGACGACGCCTCTGCGTCACTTTACTGCGACCTGTACGTACCAGATTTTTGACCCAGTTTTCGGCTCGGAAAACACAGATTAGAGGCTATAAAGTGGGGGAATGCATCCATTCATCATACAACAGACAACTCATCATACTTTCAAATACACAATTTTAGGATTAGATGTAGTTTTTAGAGAGAGAGATTCTCTCCTCTCTCTTAGGATTTAGGATTAGGATTCCTCTTAAAGAAATTAGGATTTCTTCTTCTCTATTCCCAAGTTTAATATTCCTTTTTATTTATTTTCTCAATTTAGTTTATGAACTCTTTATGTTTGGATTGATTTTCTTTTATTAATGCAATTTGAGGTATTTCAGAATTATGATTGCTTTCCTTTATTTATATAAATAATTTAGATTTTTCCCTTTTGGCTTTGGTTGATTAATTGGTGACTCTTGAGTTGTCAAACTCATCGTGATTGATAATTGTTATCTTTGCTGATTGGTTTAAATTCCTATAACTCTAGTCTTTCCTTAGGAGTTGACTAGGACTTTAGGTGTTAAATTAATTTATCCACTTGACTTACCTTCATAGTTAGAGGTTGACTTAGTGGGAGCAAAAATATAATTCTTATCACCATTGATAAGGATAACTAGGATAGGACTTCCAGTTTTCATACCTTGCCAAGAGTTTTATTAGTTATTAATTTATTAATTCCTGCAATTTATTTTCCTTGTTCAAACCTTTTAAAACCCAAAAACACTGTTTTCCATAATCAATAATAAATACACCTCCCTGCAATTCCTTGAGAGACGACCCGAGGTTTAAATACTTCGGTTATAAATTTTATTGGGTTTTGTTACTTGTGACAACCAAACATTTGTACGAAAGGATTTTCTGTTGGTTTAGAAGCTATACTTACAACGCAACTATATTTATGAATTTCTTTACCGACAGAAAATCCGATTTGTCAGAGATCTCGTCTGAGATCGACCTCCCAGTTTCAGGTAACCCTCGGAACATTGGCGCCGTTGCTGGGGAACCTAAAAGTCATCCCATCACCATTGAAAACAACCTTGCGAATGACCATAACTCCGGATTGGAAGAAGGAATGCCACTTAAGAACACAGATGCCACACCAAAGGACACACACCAATCCAAGGGAGACAAGAACCCTCAGAACATTAAAATTTTAGATGCCATCTGTGAACAGCAGGATCGCCTCAAACAACTCGAGCAAGAAGCCGAACGTCAGCGAGAAGCCGAGCGAGATATCTGGAGAGAAACAAGACGGCGTCGAGAGCTAGAAAACAAGCTCCTAAAGCTCAAAGCCGACGTCAAAACTAAAACCACTCGATCCGACCGCGAGGATAGCCTTCACAAGGATCAAGACCCGTTCACAAAGGAAATCATGAAGGCTAAAGTTCTGAAGGACTTTAAAGCTTCTAACATGACCCCATACGACGGTACATCCGACCCTAGCCATCACCTCGGTTCTACAACCTACCTCCAAGATCGATCGCAAGCTTCGATGACCTTGCCAAAAAATTTCTCGCCAGGTTCTCCATTCAGAAGGATAAAGCCAAACACACTCTAAGCCTACTAGGAATTAAACAATGAGATTGGGAAAGCCTCTACAGCTACATGGAAAGATTCAATAAAGCATGCCTAGACATACAAAATCTCCCAACAGAAGTGGCCATCATGGGGCTCATCAACGGCCTATGAGAAGGACCCTTTAACCACTCCATATCTAAGAAACACCCGACATCTCTAAACGAGGTACAAGAACGGGCGAAAAAATACATCAATATGGAGGAGAACTCCTGATAAACCCCAATTTTGTGGTTTATCTTGTGCTTAATTTGGGGGTTTTATCACCTTTTCCCATATTTATTCAATGAAATAGCATGGTTTTGTAATTCTCCCTGAATTTGTGCTTAAGTGTGAAAACATACTTTTTAGGCCTTAAAATAGCTAAATTCAATTCACTTTAATTCCATTCGATGCCTTGATATGTTTTTTGAGTGATTTCAGGTTCATAAGGCAAGTATTGGATGGAAGAAGTGAGGAGAAAAGCATGCAAAGTGGGAGAACTCATGAAGAAATGAAAGAACCGCAAAGCTGTCAAGCCTGACCTCTTCGCACTCAATCGACCATAACTTGAGCTACAGAGATCCAAATGAGATAGTTCTAGTTGCGTTGGAAAGCTAACATTCGGGGCTTCAAAATGATATAAAATTTTCCATATTTTCCGGATTTATAAGGGCACGCACATGCACTATACACGTGCACGCAAATGCTGCACGTGGCCCACTAAAGGTGAAATCGCTGGGGGCGATTTCTGAAGCATTTTGGGCCCAATCCAACTCATTTCTGATGCTATTTCATGCAGAATTTAAGCTTGGGAAAGGGGGGAGCACTTAGTTGTAGCTTAGCATCATGTAGGTTAGTTTCTAGAGAGAGAAGCTCCCTCTTCTCTCTAGAATTAGGGTTCTTACGATATTTGCATCTTAGATCTAGGTCAATTTTCATGTTCTCATCTTGTTTCCTTCATAATTTCTTGTTTCTACTACTCTATTCTTCTTAGTTCTCTTGTCAATTTTACTTTTATGTCTCTTTTATGTTTATGAATGCTCATGTTGGATTTTGCTTACATTGAATGAAATTTAATGTTTGATGTTCTTTTAATTGTTAATTTGAGTTGTGAATTTACTTTTCTTGCAATTGGTAGTTGGTAGATTTATTATTCTAGCATTTTTACTATGCTTTCCTTTTATTCCTTTCAAGTATTTGATAAAATGCTTGGTTGGACTTTAGAGTAGATTTTGAGCATTCTTGGCTTGGGAAGAGTAATTGGGCAATCTTGAGTCATTAATACCCAATTTAGATTGGTGATCTAGAGTTGTTAGTTGATATCATTCTCAATAACTCTAATCTCTTGCTAATTCAATTAGTGAGTTGATTAGGATTTTTGACTTGAGATTAACTAGTCTTGTTTGACTTTCTCTAATGGAAGATAACTTACACCTTCTTCTAACATTGGGGATGACGAAATAAGATAAATTCTTGTTAAGTATTGTTATGATTAATGACTAGGATAGAAAGCCTATATTCTCAATTCCTTGCCATGAATGTCTCTCTTTATTAATTGCTTTCTTTAATTGCTCTCTTTACTTTTCTTGTCATTTATTTTATTGCCCCTTCTATCAACCAAACCCCTTGTTCTTCATAGCCAATAATTGACCATTTCATTGCAATTCTTTGTGACATGACCTGGAGTCTAAATACTTCGGTTAATTTTCATTGGGGTTTATACATGTGACAAAAGCAAATTTTTGATTCAGAGGATTGTTTGTTAGTGTAGAACTATACTTGCAACGAGAATTCATTCATTTGTGTGAAATTCTATACCGACACAATAATCCACTCGTCAAAATGGCGCCGTTGCCGGGAAATTGCAATGGTGCTATGTTATTGGCTATTGTATATATGTTAATAGGCTTCTTTGTTTGTTTTACTTGCTTTAGGAGTTAGTTTTTATTAGTTCTTATTAGTATTAGTTTTTATTCTCTTTTGCTATTATGAATTCTCATCCTCACTTTGTCTATGAGTTTGGCTCAAATCATGTTGTAGAAAATGGGAACTATAATGACAATATGCATCAAGGATGGCACAATCAAAGGTGGAGGGAGCCTCAAAGGATTTATCACCCTTCTTGGCACTACCTCCTCTGGTCTCTTATAGGTATAATTCCAATCCTAATGCACATCAATCTAATGGATGTGGTGACCCTTATTGTGATTGTCAACAACCACCACCACATGCCTATGAACCACCCCCTCAACATGGTTTTGAACCACCTTACTCACAAGCCCCATACCACCAAACATCTCCATATGGCCCTAATCCTTATCCACCCTACCAATCACCTTATGAGCCATATCCATTGAACCACCTTACTCCCAAGAACCATATCCATATACACCACCTCCATACCCTTACCAAGATGAACCAACTTCCAATTATAAAACTTTCCTCCCAAGCAATGAACCTTCTTTTTCCACACCACCTCCAATGGATGATTCTCTCCAAGAATGTGTTAGTTCTTACATTCGAAGGCAAGAAGAGAACCAAAAGGAGTTCAAGGAGTTAGAAGCCAAGATAGCTACCATAGCGGAAGCCGTTTGCAATATGGTCTCCTCCGGCCTAAGTCTATGCAATTAAGGAACTCCCATTGTTGAATGTGGAGAAGCAATCAAGGAGCATCGTGAGGGAGTGAGTTTAGAGCTTCAAGGTGGAGAAAAGAAGTTGAAGTAAGAATTGTCACAAGGGGAGAAAGTTGAGATAATTGAGCTGGAAGAAGTGGTTGAAAACATAAGAGATGTTGAAAGTCCATGGGAATGTAGCATTATAGAGCCCTCTCTCAAGAAGCTTGATATTGATGTTGAGGAGGGTGTACAACCTCCAAGGCATATCATGGTGGAAAACTTTGAAGAGGTTGATCAAGAGATGGATTCAATCATTGAGGAGTTCCTATCTACAATTGAATCCTCTCTCATTGGGCTTGAAATTGAGGTCAAAGAAGAAGATGCATAACCTCTCATGCCTTTGGTGAGCAATGAAGAAGAAATTGAATTGGAAGCAAACCACCAAGAAGAAGAGGTTGAAGTTGAGGAAACTTGTAAAGAGGTGGAGATAATCATGGAAGAGCACAAGGGAATGGATCTCACATTGGCTAAGTGTGGGGAGGTCCCCCTTCCTAAGTCACCATCATCCAACACAACATTCAAGTGGGTAAAATTTCTATCCCTAAGCTTCACTTTCTCACTTGAATATGGTTTGATTGAAAATGATGGTCAACTTAGAGCCCTTTGTGGAGTTAAGAGTAGGAGAGAATTATGTAGTGGTTGGAAACATCACTCTAAGTTCATGATGGTTGCATGCTCAAAGTTGAATAGCAATGGTTGGTGTAGAACCAAATTGCATGGGTCTAGGAGAATGTTTGGATGCTCAATTGAGAATTCACAAGTCTTGTCACCCAAATTTAACTATGGTAGTCAACGGGAAGATGGGTGCAAGAACAAGGTTTGAGACCCCGGAATTCATGTCAACAATCAAAACGCTTGGGGCCTTGTCATCTACATAAGCTTACTTGAAGGCCTTGTGCGCCTAATTTAGGATCACGGTGGACATTGGAGATGCAAACAATGGAAGGGATTCAAGGATGAATTCAAGCATAAACCACCCTAGCAAGGACCCCCATCAATGGTCCAACTTAAGGACTTAAACTAAAAGTGCTAGGTGGGAGACACCCACCATAGTAAATTCTTTTCATTTTTCCCTTTTGTACATATTGGTAATTAGTTTAATTTCATGTTTTGTTGAGTTTGTTGAATATAATTGGTAGTTTAGTACGTTAAATAAGGTTTTATGGTATTTTGGTAGCTGTTTGGAGGTTTAGAATGCTTGGATTGGTGCGAAAATATAGAAAAATTTTGAAAAACAGAGCACCATCCATGCAAACATGCACTGCGCGCGTACGCGTGCATTAAGCATTTTCACCCCTCCACGCGCACGGCAGTGTGCGTACGCGTGCATTAAGCATTCTCACCCCTCCACGCGCACGCGCCATGTGCGCGTACACGTGGATTGAAAATTTTCATTCCTCCATATATTGACCCGAGAGTTGCGCCTACAGTGTGCCAGCACCATGCCTGAGGCACAAACCAACCCGCGCGTACGCGCACTTGGCGTGTACACGTCCTTAATGCTAATTGTGCAATGCGCACGCACGCACGCTGTGCACGCGCATCGATAGCGCTACCTGCCCTCCTGGTACATGTTCCAGAGAGTTGGGCCAACCTTGGGCTGACACTGTGCCCCGCGCATAACCTCACCTACGCGTGCACGCACCTGGCGCGTACGCATCCTTCTGCTAATCTGCGCATCGGCGCGTGGGCGTGCATGACGCGTCCGCGTCACAAAAAAAATCTCATCTTCCATTTTCTTTTGTCTATTGCATTCGCATAGTTTTATTCTTTACATTTTCATTTTGTTTTTATAGCTTGTTTTTACTTTCTTTTTTTTGAGCTTCTTATTTTAATAATGGTGTTGAATTGTCTTACTCAATTGTTGAGGAATTCTTGCATTGTTTTGGTGCTTCATGACTTGTTTGACATTAATTGTAATATTGCTCTACACACAAGATTAGTGCTTTAGTCCTTCCTAACTCATGATCCCTTGTTTTTATACATTGTTGTCATTATGTTAGGATAGGGCCACATGCTTTCATGCTTATCACTAATCTTGTTTGTGTCAATTGTTGATTAAGCTTGATGCAACCTGCTCTTCATGTCATGTACCCATGCTTTGACTTTTCTCTTGGATCAAGTATTAGTTGATATACCCTTTGCCTATATTGCTCTCTCACTTACATGCGTAGCTAACATGAAGTGAGAACCTTACTTTTATTTGGCATTAGCCCCCGCCTATATTCTATTTGCTTTGATATCTTTATTGTAGGCATAATTTTCTTTCCTTTTTTTTCCTTTTAGGTTGGCCACCAAGAAGGAAAGGAATGGAAGAGCTTCTAATGGGGCAACAAACAAGTTCATCCGCACAACCTTTTGAAGGAGCTCATCAATTGTAGCAACCCATCCACCTTGCTCTTCTTTGCATGCACCGAGGACGGTGCAAATTTCTAAGTGTGGGGAGGTCATCCGACTGATCTCCATGGGTAACAACTTTCTTTTTCAACACCAATTCTTAATTTTCTTTGTAGTTAGTTGTTGCATAGCATGTTAGGGTGCATGTTAGTTAGAACTTGTACATATTTTACCACTTCTTTTTATGTTAGGACTACTTGGTTAAGGTGATGATTTCTTTTCCAAGAGAAATTGTTTTAGGGCACCTACCAATTCAATTTTTTTTGTGTGAACTTGCTTGAAGAATTTATTTTGGAACATGATTTTTGAACTAAGAACACAAGCATGTGAGTTTTGAGCCCAATTGTGTGGTTACATCTTATAACCACTTATTTCTATTCTTGTGTGCATTATTCTCTTTCTATAATTGTAATCTTTGATTTGTTTGAATCTATATGTCCATTATTCCATGTATACATGCATTTATATGATTGAGGCCATCATTTCATTTAGCTCACTTACCCAAATAACCTACCTTTCATCAACCATTGTTAGCCAATTTTGAGCCTATTTAATCCCTTTTGTTCTTAATTTTAGCACATCACTACCCCTAAGCGAAAAATAATAAATGTCCCTTAATTTGGATCTTTGATTAGCTTAGGCTAGTGAGAGTGTTTATCATTTGGGTATGGGAAACTTGGGACATTGGTTGAGGTAAAAGTGTAATTTTTATTTTTATTGAAAACAGGTTGTGTATTAGAATTGTATAGGTTGTTATATGTGTTTGGTGAGAGCTTAGGTTAATCAAAGATTCAAATTTCAAGCTCACTTGACCATATGCATCATACCTTGACCCTAGCCCCATTACAACCTATGAATAAGTCCTCATGATAAATGTATGCATGCATTGAATAATTGTTGATTGTTAGATGAAAAATAAATCTTGGAAAGCATGAGTAGAAGAGAATTGAGTGATCAACCCTATACACTAGAGCGACTAGAGCGGATACACTTCCGGTGAGGGTTCGATGCTCAATTCTTGATTCCCGGCTTTCATGAGCTTTTCTTCTTGCAAGTCTATTTATGCTTTATTTTGATATTTGAATTGGTAGGATTCATGAATAATCATATGATCTTATCCCAACTTGTTAATACATGCTCTTGGAGATTGATTTACTTTTGACCAAGTAGGTAGAATCATTTTGCATTTAGTTGCATTCATATACATAGGTGCATATAGTTTATTTGCATTGAATAAATGTTCATGGCCCTTTTCTTGTCCTTCTTTATTCTTAGCATGAGGTCATGCTTGGTTTAAGTGTGGGGAGATTTGATAAACTCCAATTTTGTGGTTTATCACCTTTTCCCACATTTATTCAATGAAATAGCATGGTTTTGTAATTCTCCCTGAATTTGTGCTTAAGTGTGAAAACATACTTTTTAGGCCTTAAAATAGCTAAATTCAATTCACTTTAATTCCATTCGATACCTTGATATGTTTGTTGAGTGATTTCAGGTTCATAAGGCAAGTATTGGATGGAAGAATTGAGGAGAAAAGCATGCAAAGTGGGAGAACTCATGAAGAAATGAAGGAACCGCAAAGCTGTCAAGCCAGACCTCTTCGCACTCAATCGACCATAACTTGAGCTACAAAGATCCAAATGAGGTGGTTCTAATTGTGTTGGAAAGCTAACATCCGGGGCTTCAAAATGATATAAAAGTTTTCATAGTTTCTTGACGTATATGGGCGCGCACGTGCACTGTATGCGTGTGCGCCGATGCTGCACGTGGCCCACTAAAGGTGAAATCGTTGGGGGCGATTTCTGAAGCATTTTGGGCCCAATCCAACTCATTTCTGATGCTATTTCATGTAGAATTCAAGCTTGGGCAAGAAGGGAGCACTTAGTTGTAGCTTAGCATCTGTAGGTTAGTTTCTAGAGAGAGAAACTCCCTCTTCTCTCTAGAATTAGGGTTCTTAGGATATTTGCATCTTAGATCTAGGTCAATTTTCATGTTCTCATCATGTTTCCTTCATAATTTCTTGTTTCTACTACTCTATTCTTCTTAGTTCTCTTGTTAATTTTACTTTTATGTCTCTTTTATATTTATGAATGCTCATGTTGGATTTTGTTTACATTGAATGAAATTTAATGTTTGATGTTCTTTTAATTGTTGATTTGAGTTGTGAATTTACTTTTCTTGTAATTGGTAGTTGGTAGATTTATTATTCTTGAATTTTTACTATGCTTTCCTTTTATGCCTTTCAAGTGTTTGATAAAATGCTTGGTTGGGCTTTAGAGTAGATTTTGAGCATTCTTGGCTTGGGAAGAGTAATTGGGCAATCATGAGTCATTAATACCCAATTTAGATTGGTGATCTAGAGTTGTTAGTTGATATCATTCTCAATGACTCTAATCTCTTGCTAATTCAATTAGTGAGTTGATTATGATTTTTGACTTGAGATTAACTAGTCTTGTTTGACTTTCTATAATGGAAGATAACTTACACCTTCTTCCAACATTGGGGATGACGAAATAAGATAAATTCTTGTTAAGTATTGTTATGATTAATGACTAGGATAGAAAGCCTATATTCTCAATTCCTTGCCATGAATGTCTCTCTTTATTAATTGCTTTCTTTAATTGCTCTCTTTACTTTTCTTGTCATTTATTTTATTGCCCCTTCTATCAACCAAACCCCTTGTTCTTCATAGCCAATAATTGACCATTTCATTGAAATTCCTTGTGAGACGATCCGGAGTCAAAATACTTCGGTTAATTTTCATTGGGGTTTGTACATGTGACAACCAAATTTTTGATTGGAGGATTGTTTGTTGGTGTAGAACTATACTTGCAACGAGAATTCATTCATTTGTGTGAAATTCTATACCGACACAATAATCCACTCCTCAACTCCTGATTAGGAGAAACTTCAAAAACCGAATTCTCCTACCCACCTCGGGATAAGGATATGGAGCCCAAGAAAAAAGAAGACCAATCTGTAGAGAAATCCAGAAAATTCCACAACTACACCCCTATTTGGGTGTCCCTTGTGGATGTCTACCAAGAAATGTGCAATACTGAGAAGATCCCGCCCCCTCGCTCGATTAAACATAAGAGAGGAGGAAGTCAGAAAAATTGGCAATACTACCGAATCTACAGGCACCCTACCAACGAGTGCTACAACCTAAAGAATGCCATAGAAAAATTGGCCCGAGAAGGGAGACTAGATCGGTTCCTAGCCAATAGAGTGGACGAGCCAAAAAAGAGAAGAAGGGATGAAGAGGGTGGACGAGTTGAACGCCTCCCTCACACCCCTGAGAGACACGTTCACATGATCAATGGAGAATTTGCAGGAGGAGGAATTTCTAAGTCATCCCGCAAAAGACACCTTAAAGAGATATACTTTGTCGGAGAAGAAGATAGGTCACCCGACCTCCCCACTATCACCTTCACTAAAGAAGACGCCGCGGACATCATCCCTGGGCATGATGACCCCGTCGTCATTACTATTATATTAGCAAATGCCAACCTGCACTGAACACTAGTCGATCAGGGAAGTTCTGCGGATATCCTATTTAAATTCGCCTTTGAAAAACTCGGGCTATAAGAATAGGAGCTCAGAGCGTATCCCAATAGCCTATTCGAACTAGGAGATGCCCCAATCCAACCACTCGGGTATATCCCATTACACACTACCTTTGGAAAAGGAGTACGATCCAGGACACTGAGCATCGACTACATTGTAGTCGACATAAGCTCTGCATATAACGCCCTCATAGGTCGAACAACGTTAAATCAGCTCGCCGCGGTGGTCTCCACTCCAAACCTATACATGAAATTCCCAACCCTAGAAGGGATAGCCACCATAAAGGGAGACCAAAAACTCACACGGCGTTGTTACAATGAAAGTCTGAATCTTAAGGGTGACTCCAAAGGAAAAGAAACTAGCACTATAGAACTCGGTGGAATCCGAGCTCGCGAAGAACTTTGCCCTCAACCGGAAGGCGAGACTGAAGAGGTTCAAATCGAAGATACTCCAGATAAAATAACAAAAATAGGGGCAAACCTAAAAGGAAACCTAAAAGAGCTGCTGACAAAATTCCTAAGGGAGAATTCCGACCTATTCGCGTGGAAGGCCGCCGACATGGCCGGAATTAACCCCGGACTAATGTGCCATAAACTGGCAGTGTATCCTGGATCTCGGCCAGTGCAACAAAAGCAAAGAAAGCTCGGCCCAAAGAGATCGCAAGCCGTGGAAGAATAGGTACAAGCCTTACTAGAAGCAGGGTTCATAAGAGAGGTTAAATACCCATTATGGCTAGCCAATGTCGTACTGGTTAAAAAGTCAAATAAAAAGTGGCAGATGTGCACTGATTACACAGACCTCAACAAAGCCTGCTCAAAAGATCTCTACCCACTCCCGAATATAGACACCCTAGTCAACGCCTCCTCGGGATACAAGTACCTTTCCTTCATGGACGCCTACTCGGGGTACAACCAAATCCCGATGTATCAACCCAACTAAGAGAAAACATCGTTCCTAACCCCAAGAGCAAACTACCGCTACGTAGTCATGCCCTTCGCACTCAAGAACGCAGGGGCTACATACCAGAGGTTGATGAACAAAGTTTTCGCCAACCACATCGGAAAACTAATGGAGGTCTACGTAGACGACATGCTGGTAAAGACATAAAGAGATGAAGCGCTATTACCCGACCTCGCTGAAGTGTTCGACACCATAAGAAAGCACGGGATGAGACTAAATCCCGCAAAATGCACTTTCACGGTAGAAGCTGGCAAATTCTTGGGATTCATGCTCACCTAGAGAGGGATTGAAGCAAACCTAGATAAATGCTAGACCATATTCAGCATGAAAAGCCCGACCTGTGTCAAAGAGATATAGCAGCTGAATGGAAGACTAGCGGCCCTATCTAGATTCCTAGCCAAATCAGCCCTGAGATCTCTCCCTTTCTATGCAACACTAAGGAAAGGAAAGAAGTTCGAATGGACTCCAGAATGTGAACAAGACTTCCAGGACTTCAAGACATTCCTGGGGCAATCACCCATCATAACCCGACCCCTGCAAGGTGAAGAACTGATCCTATACCTCACCGTAGAAAGTCGGGCGATAACCTCAGCCTTAGTCAGAGAAGACGAAAATGGGCAACAACCCATTTACTTTATCAGTAAAGCTCTACAAGGGGCTGAACTAAACTACCAAAAGATAGAGAAGTTCGCCTACACTCTTATACTCACTTCCCGATGACTCCGACCATACTTTCAGGCCCAGACCAACAGAATATGGACCAACCAACCCATAAAAGGTATCCTATAGAAAACTAACTTAGCTGGAAGAATCCTACAATGGGCAGTTGAGTTGTCCGAATTTGACCTTAAGTATGAAGCTCGAACAGCCATCAAATCCCAATACCTGGCCGACTTTGTTGCAGAGTACACCGAGACCCCAGGCACCCCTACGGACTGGAACCTCTACGTGGACGGCTCATCAAACAAAGTCGGGAGTGGAGTGGGTATCATCCTCAAAAGTGATCAAGGAACCCACCTTGAACTCTCCTTAAAGTTCGAGTTTCCTGCCTCAAATAACCAAGTCGAGTACGAAGCCCTATTGGCTGGTTTGAAGTTGGCTAGAGAAGTCGGAGCTCAAAAGCTTACCATCTTCAGCGACTCACAAGTACTTACCTAACAAATAGAAGGAAGCTACCAGGCAAAGGATCCCACCTTGAAGAAATTCCTAGACAAAACCAGCGAACATCTCGGAAAATTCATGGGATACGAGATCCAACATATACCTCGGGAACAAAACGCCCGAGCTGACACACTTTCAAAACTAGCCAGCACCAAACCAGGGGGCAACAATAGAAGCCTAATCCAAGAAATAGTATAAAATCCGTCAACTTCGGAGGGGCAAAAGGTCCTAAACATATCGGACCAAGACCTCAAATCTGAAACACTTCCCACAGACAAGAAAGAAGCCAAAAGGCTCATAAGAGAGGCACAATATTACACCTTGATAGATGACACTCTGTACAGAAGAGGGATTTCGACACCCCTCCTCAAGTGCATCCCAACCTTTGCCAAAAAGGAGGTCCTGGAGGAAGTTCACAGTGGCATGTGCGAAAACCACCTCGGGGCACAAGCACTATATAGGAAAGTCCTTCGAGCCGGCTTCTACTGGCCGACCTTACAAAAGGAAGCAACCAAATTCGTCAAAACGTGTTCTCCATGCCAGAAGCATGCCAACTTCCATATAGCTCCACCTGAAGAGCTCATCGGCGTCACTTCACCCTGGCCATTCGCAAAGTGGGGGCTCGACCTCCTCGGACTATTCCCCTAGGGATCAGGGCAAGTTAAGTTCCTCATTGTAGGAATAGACTACTTCTCAAAGTGAATCAAGGCAGAGCCATTAGCCTCTGCCACCGCCCAAAGAAGTCAAAAGTTCCTATACATAAATATTGTCACAAGGTTTGGGGTCCCATGCTCCATCACCATAGACAATGGCAATCAGTTCACTGACACGGGCTTCAGGAACTTGGTAGCCGATCTGAAAATTAAGCACCAGTTCACCTTTGTAGAACACCCACAAGCCAACAGACAGGCAGAAGCTACCAACAAAGTCATATTGGCCGGGTTAAAACGGAAAGGAACTGGGCAGAAGAGCTCCCGCAAGTCCTGTGGGCATACCGGACGACGCCACACTCCACCACCGGGGAGTCACCCTTCCAACTTGCTTAAGGGATGGAGGCAATGATTCCCGTAGAGGTAGAGGAAAGGTCCCCTATAGTGATCTTCTACAATGAGGATACCAGCTTCTAAGAACAAAGGGAAGAACTCGACCTACTTCCAAAAGTCTGAGAAAGAGTCTGGATTAGAGAGGAAGCGCTAAAGTGTCGAATGGCTTCAAGGTATAATCGGAAGGTAATCCAACGTAGCTTTGCCATCAACGACCTCATTTTAATCTGAAATGATATCAGAGTAGCTCAATCAGGAGAAGGGAAGCTAGCGGCTAACTGGAAAGGGCCATATCGAGTCACAGAAGTACTAGGAAAGGGTTACTACAGGATAACCGACCTCCAAAGACGAGAGCTCCCGAGGTCATGGCATGCCTGCAACCTAAGAAGGTACTACAGCTAGAAAAAGATCTCAGGCCAAGGCGCACTCTTTTTCCCTAAAGGGTTTTTTAATGAGACGCCAGGCCAAGATCTAAAAGCTGCCTGACTAGAAGGGTAAGCACTCACATGTACACACTCTTATTTATATTTTTTACTTGAATAAAATTTTAAGATTCCCTAAAAAGTTTCCTACCAAGATGCATTAATTTACGCTCAAAAAAAGCAAAATTCATTGCCCGACCAAGAAAGGTCGGCAAGGTGAAGCGATAAAGCCCGAGTTAATGCAAGAAGTTATAAAAAGTAACCCATATAAAGTGACCTGACGAGGTTGGACTAAAAATGGGATTACTAAAAATAACTTGCGAAGGACTGACAGAGAAGTCGGACCAATGAAAGGATCACTAAAAAGGGAGCAACACCACAAAAGGCCAAAGGTTGAAAAAACCTAGGCCCGAGGTGCTTAGCTAAAAGGTAAAGAGACATTACTTAAAAATGAAAGCACCAGTCGAAGGAAGGCTAAAAAGTCATCCAAATAAATAAGGTTCCACATGAGAACACTAGGGTACAAGTCTGGAAAAGAGACGCTACTTAAAAAGCGAAAGCACGACCTCAAGACGGAGCTAAAAAGTCGTCAAAACAAACTAAAAAGAAAGGGTTCGATATGAGAACACCACCTAAAAAGTTGTTGGAAATTGACTATAAAGCTCGGATAGTAAGCTATAAAAGACCACGTCGTCGAAGCAGAAGGTTGACAGCACAACCAAGGCAAGGCGTAGTCTGAAAAGCAAAGGTAGAAGTTCCTGAAACAACCACTACCTTAAAAGTCATCGGAGGACAGAGCTCCGAACACCTAGATCCCAAGGGTGCAAGAGCCCGCACAGGGGTGCCGTCATCAAAACGTAAAACGCTACCAAAACCAGATAATACACCACTAGACACAAAAATTAAAACATTAAAGGCTCGAGGGCTGCCCATTGGCAACCCATGAGTTAAAAGTGTTTTAATTAAAAAAAAAGTTGCCAAGAGGCAACTAGGAAGTGTCAAGGAAAGGCCAAAACATGGCTATAAAACCACAGTTTAAAGGGTCCACAGATCGGACCATACCAGTACATAATAAGAGAGATATAAAAAGAGAATTACAAGGGGTCCAAATTCGCCCCAGTAGCTGCATCTTTAGGAAAAAGAGGAATAACCGAGATAGGAGTAGCTCCAACAACTCCATCCGGGCCATTCAATATTTCCACGTCGGGCTCAGGCCCATGAGGGACCACCACGGCAGAAGGAACTGTAGATGACTCGGCAAGAGGGGCTGCAGAAGCCTTGGCTATCGACACTGAAGGAGGAGCCTCATCATCATCATCTTCAGGAGCAGGCACAATTTTCCCATCTTCCACGACATTGTCCATGCTAAATAGGGAGAGGTCGGCATCGGGAGCAAGAACTCGGGCCTGGGCCTTCAAATTTTCATATAGCACAATCATACCACCCACCACGTGGCCCTGAAGCTCGGCAAAATCATCCTGAGCAGACTGAAGCCTCTCCCTAGTCTCCAACAGCTCGCCATAGGTCCGGGTATAGCTCTCCTTGGCTTTTTTTGCCATCTCCTCGGCCAGATTAGCAGCTGCCTCTGCCGCAGTGGCTTGGGCCTTCTCTTTTTCCACCATAAGCTCCAATCCAACAGCCTTGGCCTCAAACTCGTCCTTCAAAACCTTCATCCTATCATAATTGGCCTTGGCCTCCTCCAGAAAGGCCTTAGTAGCATGGACCGGAGACTCCTTGACAACCCCGGATAAGGCAACACTAAGATTAGCCATCCGAACACTGTTGCTTGATATAAAATCAAGATGGTGGAGGATCGACACATCATCAAGCAAAACCTTACCATAAGGGGCAATCAGCTCTGTGGCAAAAGCCACGCCATCAAATTCCTTGTCATCCAAGTTATAAGGGCCGACAGTCCTCGACTTCTTGGGAGGATGACCAGCTGAAGTAGGGGAGGAGGCAGCACCAGAGGTCGCCACGGGTGGATCAGTAGAAACCGTCCGAACTCGAGGGGTCGGGATGACCTTCCTCGGCCCCTGAGGATCAGCTTCCGACTTCTTCGGTGGTAACTGCAAAGAGCCTTCCCCCGACATCTTCCTCGACAAATTTTGGCCAGCCACTGCCTTTTTCGCCTTGCGAAAAACCTTCATTGAATCCAAAGACGACACCATCTCTGAAAAGAAGCCAGGTAACAGTTACACAGTAGATAATGACAAGATCACAACCAATAAAAGAAAAACTTTCTATGAAAGAAGAGGTCGGACACTACCTAGTTCGGAACGGAGAAGAGCGGGATCTCCTAAAAACCTCTTAGTGTCCAGGTGAGGAGTCTCCCCCCAATGCTCCTCTAAAACACCCACGAAGGCCCTCTCTACTTCATCTAAACTCTCCCAGGGGTACTTAAGAACTACATGATCTTTCTGCCACCATAAAGGGAAAGTCGGCTCATCATTTTCGTCCAAAAAGAAACGGCGAGCATCCTCAACAGCCCGGCCTTTAAAATAAAAATTTTTAAAGTCTCGAAAAGAGTCATCAAACATGGAAAAAACTTTTCTCCACTGGGTAGCCCGAAAGGAGATCCAGGAAGCCTTCTTTTTGGCCACTCTAGGTTTGGTCAGCACAAACAAGTAAAGGATAAGGGAAAGGGTAGGTCGGACACCTAACTCTTGACACAACAACTGGAAAATCTTCATAAAAGCCCAAGATTTCGGATGAAGCTACGAAGGGGCTACATTACAATTCTACAAGATTTTGGTCTCAAAGGCAGTAAAAGGAATGGTAGTACCTAGCTGAGTAAAGAAATAGTCATAGGCATAGAAGAAAGGACGTTCTGCCCGACTTAAGGGAGGGAAACTAACCCTCTCCTTAGGGTCGGGTGACACAAACCGTATGAAACCTCCTAAGCTTTTCACAATACTCCAGATTAGTCACAGTAACACACATTAACACTATAGAATCCAACCAATCAGCCATACCAGCAGGAACCTTCATAGACATCTCGACAATATTCTTACAAGAAGACAAAAAGAAACTACACCTACAACAAGGAAATAAAAGGAGCGTCACCACCGAACAACTCGAATAGAAATAGAAAATGAAAAAACAACCAGCAGATAGCAAAGTGTGGCAGCAAAAGGGCACCCAGGGTTCGCAAAAACAAAGAATCATCACCAAATCCCAGAGGCACCCTTTGGAGGCAATACAAACACAGAAAGAAAAGAGAATCGAAGAAAATCGAAAGCCCTAAAGTGCTAACTTTTTCAAGCAACAAGAAAGCGAAAAAAGATCAAAACTTTTCAAAAAAGAAAAGCATGCAGCACTACCAAAAGCAAACACAACCATCAAAACAAGAAAAGAACAAGGTGCATAAGTAGAAACCAACCTAGAAAAAGAAAAATCCAGAAGCAACAACAGAATGCGCAGCAAAACACAGACGGTCCACACCAAACAAAGCGTCTCGAAGCTCCAGAGAAAAAAAGAAAGCTTGGGACAAATTGAAGCAGTAGGATTGAAGAAAGAAGCTTTCCTTCAGAAATGTAAAAGTGAAGCAAAATAGAAGCAAGAAACTGAAAAAACAAAAAGAATCTCTCCAATTTCAAAAGTTAAGGAGGGAATGAAACAGCAAAAAGAAATTAAAGCCCTATTGAAAGGCTTTAAAAGCGCTCGCTTAAACCCAAAACCGACACACTCGAGAAGGACGCCACATTTAAAAATGAAAACGTTTTGCGTTTCAAAATCATTAAAGATGCGAAACTTACTTGAGAAGGGAGCGGACCAGACCCGACCAGGAAGATGCTTGAACACGACTTCCCCAAAGAGGTCGAAGCTCAGAAACAAGCACAACCTCACGGAAAGGTCGAAGCTCAAGCAGAGGCACTGTTCATACACCGGTCCGAGCTACAAGGTCCGAGTTGGTCGAAGAACAACAGGACCAATCTCTTAGAAAGTTAGCCCATTACTGACCTCTTCACAAAGAGTTCCGAAGATTATAACAGAGGTCCAAGGAGGCCCAAAGCGAAGGATCACCGCCTGCTAGAAGGCGGCTGACCAAAAAGATAAGGATCTCTTTCACAAATGATAAGATAAGATAACCAAGTCATCTCAAAGGAAGGCCATCCAGCGCTACTATATATACACTGGAGCACCCAGGTATAACTGATACTCCAATTCTACAAAAAAAAAAACCTGCATAAAGTCCTTGCTGACTTAAGCATCGGAGTCTCTTGCAGTTACCACCCCCTCTGGTGAACGAGGACCGGCAATACTTCCTATTCAAACAAGTCGGACACGGCAGCCTTGGCCAGTCTAGGAGATCTCGTCCAAGATCGACCTCCTAGTTTTAGGTAATCCTCGGAACAACTTTCTCTTTCTAATTTTAAAAATTTTTCAAAATCAAATCTCCAATCTTTAAATTTTCAAATATTATCTTATCTTATCTTGTTTCTTTGTCTTGAATTTTTCTTTCTAATTTTTGAATTTCAAAATCTTTAATATTTTCTTTTTATTTTTAATTTTAAAAATTTCAAATCTTATCTTTTTAATCAATTTTCTTTTTAAAATTTTCAAATCATATCTTGTTTATCTTTCTTGATCTTTAATTTTTATTTTTTCTTAAAATTTCAAATTTTGACATCTTATCATATCCTATCTTTATTTTATATTCAAATTTTAAAAGTTTAGTATTTTATTAGTTTCTCTTTAAATTGAATTTAAAAAATCTCTATTTAACTTTCTCTTTTTAAATTTCGAAAATTTTCAAATCAAATCTTCCATCTTTATTTTCAAATCTTCTTAGTTAATTTTTTGCTTTATCTTATTTTATTTCTAAGTTTGGTGTCTCTTTAATTTTTTTTCTTTCTTTTTGAGTTTTGAAAATTTCTAAACCCCTTTTTTCTTAAATTTTTTTTTGAAATTGTTAATTAATTTTTTATTTATTTTTGAATTTTTATCCTTTTTATTTATTTATTCTTGAAATTTAATAAAAAAAATTATTTCTGCTCTTTCTTCTTTTCTGTTCACCACCTGATGCGTTTAATTTTGTTTGGTATTTTGTGCTAAGGAACAATCATGGAAAGGGATCACATGGGTTACTACTCACACCCAAGGAGTGATTCAACTTACTATGGATGGAGAAATTGTCCAGAGTTTTGTTGGCAACATCAAGAGCAAAGAGATGTCAATGTTCCATATTCCAGCTATCAAGAACCACCATCTCTCTATCCTTCATCTTCTTATTCATATCAAGAACCATCATTTTTTGATCTTGCCTGTCAAGAACTAGAGCAATTAACAGAGGAAATTTTACAAAAATTTCCATCCTCATCCCCTGCTCACTCATACTAAGAACCATGCTCCTTTTACACATATCAAGAGCCACCATCTCATTATTCATATCAAGAATCATCAACTCCTTATCAAGAACTATCAGCTTTAAAGCTTACCATAAAAGAATTAGGGGATGCCGCTCAAAGTTTCATACATGATATGAGAATGAGTGTCAAGAATGTAGAAGGGCATGTGGAGGTGATTACTGGTGCACGAAATTGAACTCCGCACAACATAAGCGGTAAGTGCACCGAGTCATCCAAGTAATACCTCAGGTGAGTGAAGGTCGAATCTTACGAGGATTTCTGGATTGAGCAAGCTGTAGTTATCCTGCAGATCTTAGTCAAGCAAATAGAAAGATAGTTGTTGGTTGTTGTAGGCGCATAAACAAGCAATAACAATAAAAAGTAGAAACAGTTATTAGAGATCAGTTAAGGCTTCGGAGATGCTTCTTCTGCTGGATTGACACACTGTACTCACTACTCCAATGATGAATGATTCCTTCAATGGCAAGGCTTTAAATGATTAAGCCATTTGTCGTGGTCATTAATCTCCTCAAGTCCAAATCAAACATCCGAATGGACTAGATCAATCTGGGAGAGGGTGAAGCGCACGCAATTCAATCTCTTGACGATCCTACTCAAAATGCCACAGACAAGGTCGGATCTTCCAGATCAGAGACTGATGCTCTTATGGTTCTAACCCTTAAAGCCACAGGAACCTCAATTACCCCTGACTAATGGGGTTCTATGTCACATACCCCAATTAGCCCAGATAACTTGTTGGAACCTGTGATGCATTCTTAAGTTATAACTCAGTACTATCCGGGTCAGGCCTTGTAAAGAACTCATGTAAAATTGAGATTCATAAGGATGAAGAACGGCAATGCATCATAGAATAGAATCAAACATGTATTGGAATAGAAAAGTAGTTGTATTAATCCATAGGAATCAACACAGCTCTTAACCTTAACCTAGGAGGTTTAGTTGCTCATACTGTACAGAAAATAGTATCAAATGTTCTGAGGGGCTGAAGATCCTAAACAAGGGTGATCTTCGCCTATATATACTAACCTAATAGTAATAGAAATTTGATAGAGGATTTTATGTTGATCTAGAATTCCTCAATAAAATTGAATCACTTCATTGCAAGCATAGTCTAGACCAACAACCAATCCTCCGTCAAAGTTTAATTTTGTTTGTCACGAATGCAAACCCAATAAAAATAACCGAGAGTATTACTCCCGGGTCATTCTCCCTAGGAATTACAATCGAATGCTCAATTATTGGTTATGGGGTTCAAAAAGGGGGCTATGCGGATAAAGAGACTAGAAATTAAATGGCAAGAAAGTAAATCTAACAACTAAAGATAACAAATACTAAAAAGAGGCATTTATGGCAAGGATTGAGAATTAAGGCTTTCTATCCTAGTCATTAATTATATCATACAATAATTAACAAGAGCTAATCCTATTTCGTCATCTCCAACATAGGAAGAAGGTATAATGTTATCTTCATATTGAGAGAAAGTCAAATAGGACTAGTTAATCGCAACCCATAGGTAATGTTAATGGATACAAGACTAACCAATCACTCTAGATCACCAATCTAAATTGGGTATTAATTTCTCAAGATCACCTAATTTCTCATTCCAAGCCAAGAATGCTCAAAAACTACTCTAAAGCCCAACCAAGCATTTTGTCAAACACTTGGAAGACATAAAAGGAAAGCATAGTAAATTGCAAGAAATAGTAAATTCTACAACTACCCAAAGTAATAAAATGACAATAACAACTCAATCAAGCAACAATAAACAAAGAAACATCAAATTGCATTAATTGAAATTAAAATCAACAAAAGTGTTCATAAACTAAAAAGAGGCATAAAGGAGAAATTAACAAGAGGAACTAAGGAAATTAAAGCAACTCAACAAGGAAAAGTAAAGGAAACTAAATTAAAACAAGTAATTAAACCTAAATCTAAGATGAAATTAAACTAAGAACTCTAATTTCTAGAGAGAAGATGAAGCTTCTCTCTCTAGAACTAACCTAAGGCATGCTTCCTACACTATCTAATTGCTCCCACTTTGTCCAATCTTGAATTTTGCATCAAATAGCCTCAGAAATAATTTGGATTTGGACTTGGAAAGCTTAGAAATCACCCCCAGCGTTTTCACTTTAATGAGGTCACGTGATCATCGTCACGCGTGCACGTGGGTGATGCGTGCGTGTCACTGGCAGATTTCCTCCTCATGCGTACGCGTAGGTTACGCGTGCGCATGGCCTTGCAAATGTCCTTCTCACGCCTAAGCACGGATGATGCGTGCGCGTGGCCATGAACCCTCCAAATGCTCATTTCTTCATGAATTCTCCACTTTGCATGCTTTTCTCTTCACTTCTTCCATCCAATCCTTGCCTTATAAGCCTAAAATCACTCAACAAACATATCAAGGCATCGAATGGAATTAAAGTGAATTAAAATTGGCAAATTTAAGGCCTAAAAAACATGTTTTCACTATTAAGCACAAATTTAGGGAGAATTATAAAAGCATGATATTTCATTGAATAAATGTGGGATAAATTGATAAAATCCCCTAAATTCAACACAAGATAAACTAGAAAATTGGGATTTATCAAAATTACACAATAAACTATACTAAGCTAAGGTGCAAAAATCCACTTCTGGGCCCACTTTGGTTGAGTGTTTGGGCTGAGCTAGCATTTAGCTGGGAAGAGTGGGAGTTGAACGCCCACTAGGGGGTAGATGCACTGCTTCCTTGCTCCCTTTGGGGTGTTGAACGCCAGGTTTAGGCGTTCAACGCTGGCCTAGGTCCTCTTGGGGCGTTGAATGCTAGAAAGGGGGTGAATTGGGCATTCAATGCCCAAAATGGGTAGTCTCCTCCAAAGAAAATTATAGATCACTATACATTGCTGGAAATTCCTGGAAGTTAGCTTTCCAATGTCGTTGAGAACGCGTCATTTGGACCTCTGTAGCTCCAGAAATGCTTGTTTGAATGCACAGAGGTCAGAATCTGACAACATCTACTATGCTTTCCTTGCCTCAGAATCAGACTTTGCCAAAACTCATCAATTTCAACCAGAAATTACCTGAAATAATAAGAAAACACAAAAAATCAAAGTAGAATCGAAAAATGTGAATTTGGCACTAAAACCTACTAAAACATAATAAAACTTAACAAAACATAGCTTAAAACGATGAAAATAATATCAAAAAGCGTATAAAATATCTGCTCTTCAGAACACCAAACTTAAACTGTTGCTTGTCCTCAAGAAACCAAAAACAAAGTAGGACTAAAAAGAAGAAAAAGATACAATAAGTCTTAAAGTTTCCAATGAAGCTCAGTTCTAACTACTGAATGGGGCTAATAGCTTTTTACTTCTGAACAGTTTTGGCATCTTGCTTTCCTTTAAAGCTTAGAAGTATTGACATCCCTTGGAACTAGAATCCTGATGATATTATTGATTCTCTTAGTTTAGCTCTTCTTGATTCTTGAACACAGCTTCTTTTGGTGCTTCGCACCTTTTTTAGCCTAGCCGTGACTCTAAGCGTTATGTTTTTCCGTATTACCACCAGATACATAAACGCCACAGGCACTTAACTAGGAGAACCCATTGGATTTGACTTTAGTTTTGCTTAAAGTCCTAGACAGTGGTGTCTAGAGTTCTTAAGCGTACTCTTTTGCTTTTGGGATCGCGACTTTAACTGCTCAGTCTCAAGCTTTTCACTTGTCAGCTTCACACCACAAGCATTTAGTCAGGGGAAGCAACTCATTTGAAATTTTTAGGCCAAATTTGTTTCTTTTGACCTTCCTAACCATTGATGCTCAAAGTCTTGGATCCTTGCTCTTTTGATTTTTCTTTTTGAGCTTTTTTATTTTTGCTACTTTTTCTTGCTTCAAGAATCAATTTGTGTCATTTTTTAGAGAATCAATAATACTTCTCTAAATTCACTGTTCTTTCAAGAGCCAACATGCTTAACTTCAATATCAATTATGCATTGTTAATTCATACATTCAGAAAGTAATACAAGGCCACCACATTAAAGTAATTGGAATAAAAGGGAACAAATTATAATCAACTCAACAATTCTTGTATCTTACTACTTAAAAAAAATGAAATTTTATTCAAGTTTAATGGAATGATGTATGGAATATATTATACTCAGTTAACAAAAATAAACATTACTACTAACTAGAAAGTGGGAATTCCTACTAGTGATCATGCAATCTAGAATTGAAAAGCAGAAAATAAAGTACTGTAATAAGAACTGGATAGGGGTGAAACTCAACCACCTTATTCATGGTGGTCACCATTCTCTTCAGAAGACAATTTCTGAAGCTTCAGATCTTCTAATTCTTGCCCCCTGCTTCTCTTGTTCCTTAACCAGCTTACAGAGCATGCAAGACTGGTCTTTTTGTTCCTCTCACAATTGATCCAGAGTGGATTCCAACTGTGCAACAGGTGCTGCCAACTGAGTCCAATATTTAACTGGAGAGATATCCTGGTCTTGAGATTGCTCAGGCGTCTTCCTCTTAGGATGATCATCTGGCTGTTGGATCTTATCCGGGGCTGGTTCCTTAGTGCTCTCTATACTCTTGTTGGTAATTGGATTGTCTTTTGTGATGCATGTGTCTCTGTTAATCAAGACTGCTGCCTCATTACATAAGCGAGAGATAAGGTATGGGAAAGCCTGCTTGGCTTGAGTTGAAATCTTATTTGTGAACTTGTACAGCTCACAGGGGATTAATTGGTGAACTTCCACCTCATTCTCCTTTATGATGCAATGGATCATCACAGCTCTTTTGATAGTGACTTCAGAACGGTTGCTAGTGGAGAGTAGGGAATGCCCAGTGAAGTCCAGCCAACCTCTAGCAACAGGCTTGAGATCCATTCTTCTCAGTTGGTTTGGCATGCCTTTCTTGTCATTGATCCACTAAGTTTCGGGCAGACATATGTCCTTCAGGACTTGATCCAGCTTCTGATTAACTTGTACCTTCCTATTAAAGGAGTCAGGGTCATCTTTTTATGGGGGTAATTTGAAAATTTCCCTCACCATATCCAGATTAAAATGCAGAGTTTTTCCTCGGACCATGGTGCATCATGTATGGAATCCCTGTTTGTCTTTCTTTTATTTTTCTGTCATTCACAGATTTGCATAAAATTCATGGATCATTACTATTCCAACATTGGTTGTAGGGTTGGCCAGAGTTTCCCAAACCCTCATTTGAATATGTTCTCAGATCTCCGGGTACTCATACTCTTTTAATTCGAATCTGACTTTTGGGATCACTGTCTTCTTGCACATTACCTTATAGTAATGTTCCTCATGAAGCTTGGTGTAGAATCTGTAAGGTTTATAGGTAGTTGTTGGTGGATCGCTTCCTTTCTTATTTCTTTATGTAGATCTTCCACTTCTTGGAGCCATAGAGTTCGAACAAAGAAGCAAAGTATTTTTCACACTAAACTTAAAAGTTTTGCTTATCCCGAGCAAAAGGAATAAGGAGAGGGGAGCGTATGCTCTAAGGAGTGGAGGATGAGGGGAATGAGGAATTCGAAAGTGGGGGAGGAGGGAGTATGAGGGCGTGTGATGGGGAAGAGGGCTGAATGTGTATTTAAAGGTTGGGGTGGGTGTTTTGAATTTAAATGTTTGAAATTAGATAAAATAAGATAACAAGGATTTAAAATAAAAGATAAGATTAGTGATAAAAAGATATGAAAAAGAATTTCTTAATTCATATAAGATAAAAACAAATTTGAAGGAATTGAACAAGATATGAAAAAGATTTTAAAGAGTTGAAAGGTTTTGAGAAAAATTAGAAAAAGATTTGAAAGATTTAAAAAGATATGAAAAATATAGAAAGGATTTGGAAAAGAATTGAAAAATATTTTGAAAAAAAAAAGATATGATAAGATAAGACATGGAAATGAATATGTTTTGAAAAGTTAAAGTTTGAAAAAGGGTTGGCTTAAGAAGGATTTGAATTAATTAGGTTGGTTTTAAGGTAAGAAAAGTTAAAAGAAAGTATGATGGGAGAGATCTTAGAGGTAAAGATATGGTTTTGAAAAGATATGTTTTGAAAAAGAAATCAATGTGGTCCTCCTCCTCTTTCTGGCATTCAACACCAAGAATGGGCGTTGAATGCCCATATGGGGTCAAGTTGGGGTGTGTTACACCCTCTAGGGCGTTGAATGCTCAAAGTATCCCTTCTCTGGCGTTCAACGCCTGGAATGTACTCCCCCATGGGCATTGAACACCTATTTCCATCCTATTCTGGCATTCAACGCCAGCAAGCTCCCCCTCATGAGCGTTGAACGCCCAGCCTTCTCCTCTCTGGCGTTCAACGCCAGCATGGAGCTTCTCCCAGGATGTTCTGTTTACAGTTCTGAATATCTCTATCTTTGTTCTAAGAGCTGCCATGATCACAAATGTTAAAAAGTAGAGAAAAACTGATGGGCGAAAAATGGATTCCGCTCAAACTAACCGGAAAGTGAACCGGGTCGCATCAAGTAGTAAAACTCACGGGAGTGAGGTCGATCCCACAGGGATTGATGGATCAAGCAACTTTAGTGAGTGATAAATTTAGTTAAGCTAACAGTGGGTGCATTGAGTGAAATTTGATTAACAGAATGTGAATTGCAGAGAATTTAAAGTGCAGAATATAAATTGACAGAAACTTAAATGGCAAGAAAACTTAAATGAGCTCTAAACGTAAATAGCAGGAAAAGTAAACAGGAATTGGGTGCTGGAAATTGGAGGAAGCAGTAAACTCAAAGCAATTGAATGAAAATAAAGGCAATCAAAGTGAGAAATATCAGAGAATAAGATTCATCAGGGATTAGAGGTATCATAATCCATCATGAATCAAATGGGTCTCAACTTCTTTCTCAATCATATGAGTAGATCTATGGCGGATTGTAATTGATTGGATCCCAATTTCTTCGCAATCCAATCTCTCTAATCACAATCAATCTTGCCAATTCCTTGATCCAATTGTCATAAGAAGTGGTTAAGCATGTTCTCTTATCCATAAGCCACACAAATTCTCAAGACCTCAATTCCTCCCGAATGGTGTTGGTCAAGAGAATTGTGAGAGATAGAGCTTCAGTTCTAATTTCTATGATTCCCTTTTCGAGGCTCACATGGAAATTCAGTGGATCCAATCCCCCTTCCGGAATAAGTGGATCAAATCAAAATAGAAGTTATCTCTTAGCTACCCAAGCGGATTGAGAAGAAGAAGAAGAATTTCATTAATCCATTAGAATCATAATAGAGCTCCTCCCCCTAATGAATTGGGGTTTAGTGAATCATAGCTCAAAGAACAAGTGCAGAAAATCTAAATTGTATGAAGGTAAATTGAACGCAGTAAGAATAGGAATGTGAAATTGCAACAGAGAAAAAGTGCAGAGAATTGAAATTGCATCAAAGTAAAGGAAGCTTAATACAAATTAAGATGTAAAACTGCAGAAAGGAAAAGTGTGTCTAAAAATCCTATACTACATTCCCTGGAGTCTCTAATCCTCCAGGTGCCATCCGATTCCCTTTTCTAAATCAAATTCTCTTCTATTTATACACTTTCTTCTTCCAGACTTTAAGTCCTTGATTTGGGCTTTTTGGCCTCTATTGAAGCAAGCTAGAATGGGTCTTGGTGGTGTTGAAGAGGGATATTTAGCAATTCACATTTTTTATCTGCATGGGTTCTCAATTTCACTGAAGCTGATGTCAACGTTGGCCTCAACGTTTGCAAGAAAACGTTGAGTCAAACGTTTGGCTTGAGAAAATATTTTTAAAGAAATGAGGGTTGGCGCTAACATTTGACTCAACGTTGATGCACCAACGTTTTTCCATCCACGCATGCGCATCGCCCACGCGTACGTATGACGGCTGTGTTTTTGCCTTTCTACACGTGCACGTCGCCCCACGCGTACGCGTGAATTGCCATTTTTCATTTCCATGCGTACGCGTGGTTCATGCATACGTGTCGATGCAAGTTTTTCAAATCCAATTTTTCAGGGAAAAGCTTTAGTCTGGAATTGAAGAGCAAAACCTTTTGACCTGGCTCGAAGACTCTGGAGGATATCTTCTGATCATGCCATTTCTTGGCCCTTTCCTTATAAATTTTAGCATTATTAAATGCTGATTGTCGAAATTTATCCAACTCATTTAGCTGGAGCAATATCTTGTATCAAAGTTGAGGAATCTAGTTGCCCAGTAGGCTCTATGTTCCAGTTCCACCGGTAAATGACATGCCTTACCATAGACTATTTGGTCGGGTGACATGCCAATAGGAGTCTTGAAAGTTGTTCTGTATGCCCAGAGGGTATCGTCAACCTTTCTTGCCCAGTCCTTCCTGGAGGTACCCACTTTTCTCTCTAGGATTCTTTTGAGCTCCCTGTTGGAAACTTCAGCTTGTCCATTCGTCTGTGGATGATATGGAGTTGTTACTCTGTGGTGGACGCCACAACAGTGCAGGATGGAGTCTAGTTGTTTATTACATAAATGACTGCCTTCATCACTAATCAGGGTCCTGAGGACTCTGAATCTGCTAAAAATGTGTTTCCAAAGGAATTTCATTACCACCCGAGTGTTATTAGTGGGTGATGCGATTGTCTCAACCCATTTAGACATGTAGTCTATGGCCACAAGGATGTAGGTGTTTGAGAATGAGGGCAGAAACGACCCCATGAAGTCTATGCCCCAGACATCAAATAACTCAATCTCTAAGATCCCTTGTTCAGGCATCTCGTGATTGTGAGGAAGATTTCCAGCTCTTTGACAATTGTCGTAGTTGCGGACAAAGTCCCGTGAGTCCTTGAAAAGCATTGGCTAATAGAAGCCACTCTGTAGGACCTTGGTTGTTGTACGCTCACCTCCAAGAAGTCCTCCATAATCCGAGCCATGGAAATGCCATAAAATTTGCTGCGTTTCTTCCTTAGAGACGCAGTGTTGGATTATACCATCCGAATACCTTTTGAAGAGGTATGATTCATCCCATAAGTAGTATTTAGCATCGTGAATAAGTTTTTGAACTTGCTGTCTACTATATTCTGGGGGAATAAACCGTATTACATTGTAATTTAGAATGTCTACAAACCATGGAGCCTTGCATATTGCAAAGAGTTGTTCATCAGGGAAGGTTTTGAAAATCTTAGTAGTGGGACGGGACGTCCTTTCTACTGGCTCATTTTGGGACAAGAGGTCAGCCACATGATTATCCGATCCTTTCCTGTCCCTGATCTCAATATCAAATTCTTGTAGGAGTAACACCCATCTTATCAACCTGGATTTAGAATCCTGCTTGGAGAGAAGGTATTTAAGACCAGCATGGTCAATGTAGATAATGACCTTAGACCCTATTAAATAGGATCTGAACTTGTCAATAGCATAGGCCACTGCAAGTAACTCCTTCTCCATGGTGGTGTAGTTTTTTTGTGCGTTATTTAAGACATGACTGGTGTAATAAATGACATGCAAGAGCTTATCATGTATTTGTCCTAGGACTGCACCAATTGCATGATCACTGGCATCACACATCAGTTCGAATGGCAGGTCCTAGTTGGGTGCAGAAATGACGGGTGCAGAGATAAACTTTGCCTTCAGAAGTTCAAAGGCGTGTAGACAATCCTCACCAAAAACAAAGGGAGTGTCAGTGGCTAGGAGGTTGCACAGTGGTTTTACAATTTCAGAAAAGTCTTTTATGAACCTCCTGTAGAACCCTGCATGTCCTAAGAAACTTCTGATTGCCTTGACATTGGTTGGTGGTGGTAGTCGTTCAATGACTTCCACTTTGGCCTGATCGACCTCTATTCCATTGTTCGAAATCTGATGTCCAAGAACAATACCCTCATTTACCATGAAGTGGCATTTTTCCTAGTTTAAAACTAAGTTGGTTTCTTGACATCTTTTTAGAACTAGGGCCAGGTGATTGAGGCAGGAGTCAAATGAATCCCCAAAGACAGAGAAATCATCCATGAATACTTCAAGGAATTTCTCAACCATGTCTGAGAAAATGGAGAGCATACACCTCTGAAAAGGTGGCAGGTGCATTACAAAGGCCGAATGGCATTCTCTTGTAAGCAAACACCCCATATGGGCATGTGAATGCTGTTTTCTCTTGATCCTGAGGATCTACGACAATTTGATTGTAACTTGAATATCTATCCAGGAAGCAGCAAAATGCATGCCCAGCCAGTCTCTCCAGCATCTGATCGATGAATAGTAATGGAAAATGATCGTTTCTGGTGGCATTATTGAGTCTTCTATAATCAATGCACATACGCCAGCCAGTCACTGTCTGTGTAGGGATTAGTTCATTCTTTTCATTGTGGACCACCATCATCCCTTCTTTCTTGGGGACAACCTGGACAGGGCTTACCCAGGGACTTTTTGAGATGGGATAGATAATCCCTGCCTCCCACAGTTTAATGACTTCTTTCTGCACGACTTCCTTCATGGCTGGATTTAGTCACTGATTAGCGGATATTTTATACGATTTTTGGGGGTATTTTCATTTAGTTTTTAGTAGGATCTAAGTACTTTTTAGTATATTTTTATTAGTTTTTATGCAAAAATCACAATCTTGGACTTTACTATAAGTTTGTGTGTTTTTCTGTGAGTTAAGGTATTTTCTGGCTGAAATTGAGGGACCTGAACAAAAATCTGATTCAGAGGCTGAAAAAGGACTGCAGATGCTGTTGGATTCTGACCTCCCTTCACTCGAAATGGATTTTTTGGAGTTACCGAAAACCAATTGGCGCGCTCTCAATTGCGTTGAAAATTAGACATCCTGGACTTTCCAGCAATATATAATAGTCCATACTTTGCCCGAGTTGAGATCATGCAAAGTGGCGTTTAACGTCAACTTTCTACCCTATTCTGGCGTCAAACGCCAGAACTGGCATAAAAACTAGAGTTAAACGCCAGAAACAGGCAGCAACCTGACATTTAACTCCAAGAAAAGTCTCTACACATGGAAGCTTCAATGCTCAGCCCAAGCACACACCAAGTGGGCCCCGGAAGTGGATTTCTGCACTATCTATCTTAGTTTATCCATTTTCTGTAAACCTAGGTTATTAGTTAAGTATAAAAACTATTTTTAGAGATTTATTTTGTACATCATGACATTTTACATCAAAACTTGTATTTTCTACGGCATGAGTCTCTAAACTCCATGGTTGGGGGTGAGGAGCTCTGCTATGTCTTGATGGATTAATGCAATTACTACTATTTTCCATTCAATCACGCTTGTTTCTATTCTAAGATATTCACTCGCACTTCATGATGCCAGGGTATTTTGGCTAGTTTCACTGACCTTTTTTTTACTATTTTAGGATAGTTTCATGCATTTTCTTAGTAAATAAGCAAGTTTTGGGGTAGATATTCACTTACATCTTGATTCAAGCAAACATTGTGAACTTTACATGATTTCATGAGAATTCTACATGAATTGAATGACAAATTAGATAATGCATGATCCCACATTTTCACTTAATGTTAACACTACTAACATCCTAACTAACGTCCATGCCTAACTCACACTTTTTCTGCAAGCAAAGCTGAGCCCACTGAAGATTGTAACTGCTTCAACTAAAAATCCAAAGGTCCATATCCAAGACTTGGAAGAGCCAACTAGAAGATCAGAAGAGTAGTATATATAGGAGTAGTTTTGAACTAGTAGGGAGCTTTTGGCATATCGGAGAACTACACTCTGTATATTTTACTTTCTCTGTAACTTCTAGTTTTAGTTTTCAGAATGTACTTTTCATTTATGCTTTCCATTTCCAGAGCTATGAACAACTAAACCCCTTTCATTGGGTTAGGGAGCTCTGTTGTAATTTGATGGATCAATAATAGTTTTCATTATTCTTCTTCTTTCTTTTCTCTTGATTTTACTAGAAAGCTTTCAATCTTCATCCAATTGGGTAGTTGTCTTGGAAAAGAAGCTATTCATACTTGGATCTCTTCGGAACCTTGGAAGAGGAATGAAGAGATCATGCTAAAAATGCTTTCTCCTGTTGAACCAAATTGGGGTTTGGATGGATATAGTGACATATAATCCTACCAACGCTTTGATTTGGGAATACATGTGGTATAATCAGCGACCATACCTCATCTCTTCTCATGAGCAATTAGACCAAGGAATTGGCTATTGATGAAGATTTGAGAGATTGAATTACCAAGGAATTGGAATCCAATCACTTAAGATTTCCAAGGAGATCAATGAATGCATTGATTGAGGAAGAGATGAGAATGAACTTGATCCGGAGAATACAACATCTCCTGAGCCCAATGAATCCCCCATTTCTGATCTTACCTATTCTCTTTACTTTCTGCCATTTACTTTTATGTTCATTTTTCCAAATCCCCATTTAAGATTCTGCAATTTACTTTCCGCCATTTACATTTTGCTCTTTATTTCCAGCATTCCCCATTTCTGATCTTACCCATTCTCTTTACTTTATGCCATTTATTTTTATGTTCATTTCCCCAAATCCCCATTTAAGATTCTGCAATTTACTTTCCGCCATTTACATTTTGCTCTTTATTTCCAGCATTTACACTTTCTGTTATTTACTTTTCCGCCATTTACGTTTCTGCAATTATCAAATCGATCTCTGCTTAGCTTAACTAGAATATTTCTCTGATTAAAGTTGCTTGACCAATCAATCCCTGTGGAATTCAACCTCACTCTATTGTGAGTTTTTACTTGACGACAATTTGGTATACTTGCTGAGGGAAATTTTGTTGAGAGACAAGTTTTCGTGCATCAAGTTTATGGCGTCGTTGCCGGGGATTGATTTTGTATCAACAATGATTAAATTGGTGGATAACTAGATTGAGCATTTTTCTTTTGTTTGATTTAATTTTATTTGAGTGACTTACTTTCAGTTTTAGTTATTTTCTTTCCTTTATCCCTTACCCGTTTGTGGTGTTCTCTTATTTGTTACAATTCAGTTTACTAACTCACTAACTGTTTGATATATTGCATCACTCACACTAACAGTATTTCTGACAAGAATACTTCCTGCATTTATCTCCTTCTTGCTTGTGCCTTGTTGGTTGTATGATAGGTAGAAGAAGTGGGGCTTCAACTTTCTTTGATTCTGAACCTGAGAGGAGCTTCCTTAGACTAAGGAGGGAAGCAAGAGGAAAGAGAGTTGTTAGTGCTGAGGAAGAGGAGGAGTATTTTGAACCAGACATGGATGAGAATATGGAGAACCATCATGAAGAAGAGGCTCACAACCATGGCAGAGAAGGTCCAGTGCAACATGCTGGACAAGAGAGAAGAGTTTTAGGCTCTTATATAAATCCAAACCCAGGAAACTGTGGAAGTAGCATCCAAAGGCCAACCATACATGCCAATAACTTTGAACTAAAGCCACAGCTCATCACCCTTGTTCAGAACAACTGTTTATTTGGAGGAAGTGTCCAAGAAGACCCCAATCAACATCTAACCACCTTCCTGAGGATATGTGATACTGTGAAGTCTAATGGTGTTCATCCTGATACCTACAGATTGCTTTTGTTCCCCTTTTTACTCAAGGACAAAGCATCTAAATGGCTGGAATCTTTCCTGAAGGAGAGTTTAACAACCTGGAAAGATGTGGTGAACAAATTCTTGGCGAGATTCTATCCTCCTCAAAGAATCAACAGGTTGAGAGCTGAGGTATAAACCTTCAGGCAACAAGATGGTGAAACTCTCTATGAAGCATGGGAGAGGTTTAAGGACTTGACAAGAAGGTGCCCGCCAGATATGTTCAATGAATGGGTGCAGTTACACATTTTCTATGAAGGTCTTTCTTATGAATCAAAGAAGGCAGTAGACCACTCATCCGGGGGATCTCTGAACAAGAAGAAGACCATTGAAGAAGCCATAGATGTCATTGAGACTGTAGCTGAGAATGATTACTTCTATGCTTCTGAAAGAGGCAACACTAGAGGAGTGATGGAGCTAAACAACGTGGATACACTGCTGGCTCAAAACAAGATGATCACCAAGCAGCTGGCTGACCTTACCAAGAAGATGGAAAGGAACCAAGTAGCAGCAATCACTACCTCATCAGCAGCTCAAGAAGGAGTGAATGCAGAGGCAGAGGATGATCAGGAATAAGCCAACTACATTGGGAACTCACCTAGGCAGACCATAATCCATACTCCAAAATTTATAATCCTGGTTGGAGGAACCACCCAAACTTTGGGTGGGGAAATCAACAAGATCAAGGCCAAGATCAGAGACGTCACAACCCCAACAACAATGCATCTCACCAACATTCCACACAGAGATCATATCAGCACCCACCTAACAACACCTCTCAACATCCATATCAAAATCAAAATGACCCTTCTCATCCCTCCAATCTCAACTCACCATCATCCGAAGATAGACTCTCAAGGATTGAGATTTTACTTGAAGGCATATGTAAGGAAATCCAAGACAACAAGGCATTCAAGGAGGAGGTGCGAGCCAATATAAAAAACCAGGGAGACACCATCAAGAGACTAGAGTTTCAAGTGGGATACCTCTCTGAGAAGATTTTCAAACCTACTGACAGCTTCCCAAGTGACACAGAGAAAAACCTGAGAGGTGAAGCAAAGAAAGTGAGATGGGAAGGATGCAAGATGGTCACTATAAGTGATATGGGGACTGAGGAAAAGCTGAACAAACCCTTAGAACACTCTAGAGATACTTCAGCAGAGAAGCAGGAAGAGGGTCACCAAGAAACCAAAATTACACAGAAGGAGATTCTGAACCTCTATGCACCTTTTCCCCAACGACTCAAGGGTGGTGTAGAAAAGAGAATATACTCAAAGTTCCTCGACATGTTTGCATCCCTTTATGTGAACATACCATTCATCAAGGCTCTCCAACAAATGCCCTCATACATTAAGTGTATGAAAGAGCTGCTGACCAGGAAAAGCTCACTCAAAGGAGGGCAAACAATAGTGATGAATAAGGAGTGCAATGCTCTTATTCAACCCAGAGTTGCCTACAAAAAGGAAGGATCCAGGGAGTTTTCACATCCTCTGTGCCATAGGAGAAACAGTAATTGATAAGAGACTCTGTGATCTAGGAGAAAGCATTAATTTAATGCCTCTATCCCTCATGAAGAAGCTGCAGATCAATGAGCTAATGCCCACAGACGTAGTCATCATGCTGGCTGACAAAACTCAAAAACAAGCAGTAGGAGTGGTTGAAAACGTGTTGGTGAAGGTTGGGAACTACTTCCTTCCCACAGACTTTGTCATATTGGAAAAGAAAGAAAGTAACCTCCATCCAATCATATTGGGAAGACCATTTCTGGCTACGACCAGAGCGCTTATAGATGTGGAGCGAGGAGAGCTAATACTGAGGATACATGATAAACAACTCGCATTCAATGTCTTCAAACCCTCACAAGAAGCAGATCAACAAAACAAGGAACCAAGGGAAGAGCATGACAAGGCACTGGTGGAAGAAACAAGCATTAAAACACAAACTGTACACCTGGGAATCCCTTTGGCTGGTAAGCAAAACAATCAGAAGGTACCACAGCTAAAGGAAATCCAAGAGGAACCAAAACCACCAGAGTCATATGAGACCAGCAACAAAATTTCCTTGGAAAAAGAGGCCACAAAGAGCAGGGCAAAATTAAAAGAAACAAAGAAGAAGGCACCAAGGAGAAGGAGGAACAAGAAGATCCTTACAGAGGATTTCTCTCCAGGGGATAAAGTGATCTCAGCTTATCTCCCAGTTATCCCACCTCATCTCCCCACCATCCCATCTCAGATGCCTAAAGTTTTCACCATCAGCAGAATTCTCTCCTTAGAACATGTGGAGATACTTAATGAAGACAATGGAGATAGATTCACTGCGAGGGGGGAAGATTTGAAGCACTACCAACCACCCTGACAAAGGCAGAACGTCAAGCTAGTGACGCTAAAGAAGCACTTCATGGGAGGCAACCCATGTTTTATATGCTTTTAAAGTAGTTAATAATGGAAGGTTCATGAATTCCAAATCAACTTTGACATACACCTAATTGAATCCTTGTATGCAGCACATAGTGAAAAACAAGTTTGGTGTTCAAGGCATATTAAGAGAACATAAATGCAATTTATGTCATGTTACTCTCAGAGCCTTGAACGAATCTTTTTTTTACACAACATGGCCACAAACTAAGTTTGGTGTTACCAATGTTGCATACATGGACAATTAAATAGTCAGTTGGTTTGCATTCATGAATAGCACTTAGTCATTTAAAAACAAAAATTTTAAAAAGTAGTTATTCTTTCTTTTTAAATTTTGCCGCCATTATCCAAAAAGTTATTAATTGCATTCCTTTTTTTTTGTAGGAGAAATGAAAGGAAGATTGGAAGGAATTGATGGGACAATTGAAGAAGAAGGGTTCGGCCACTTCACAAAAGGGGGACTATACACATGTCTTCAAGGGGAATGCATTGGGAAATGTTGCCATGCAACATTGGAAGAATAATACCCTTGGAGACCAAACCAACCCCATCATAAAAGTGATGATCCTTGTGCCCATCCCATGCTAAACCCCATCCGTTCATCATAAGCCTACACCATCAATCCACACCTTTCATTTACTCACCACCTTTCTATATAAGTGATCCTTACTCCGTACCCCCTTCACATTCCAATTCCCATTCTTTGTACTTCTCACTTTCGGAACCCAACACCTCTTAACCCATCAAAGACACTCTCACCAATCATCCATACTTTTACAAATTTAAATTCGGAAATCACTCATGGCCTCATCCAGCTCTAAAAGAAGAAAGGGGAAGGAGCCTATGGAGCAACGCCCTTTTGATGAGAAGAAGTTCAGAACCTTTCACCATGCATTACAATTCGGGTGGATGGCTGATAAGGAGATCATATATAAGATAGGCTTTCAAGTCAAGAAAACTGAGTGCCCCAAAATTACAGAGAGGGTGGAAAAGAGAAGATGGGAGCTCCTCACTGATCCGGTAACAAAAGTAAATGCAACTCTTATAAGAGAGTTTTATGCAAATGCAGTCAGGTATGATAAGGCAAATGAGTCCTATATAAGCTTTGTAAGAGGGGTAACCGTGGATTTCAGTCCCTTGAGTATCATGAGGCATTAAAGCTACGAACCATACCATTTGTAGAAGAGAGCTATCAGTCCAAAATAGATAGCAGTCCCAATTATGACCAGATTGTGCAAGATATCTGCATACAAGGAGCTGATTGGGTACGAGATCCCCAGAGGAAGCCCAAGTTCATCAAGAGAGGGGATCTCACTCCTGAAGCAAAGGGGTGGTTCGAGATTGTAAGGAGGTCCATCCTACCCGCCGGAAACAATTCAGAGGTGAACCTTAAGAGAGCAACAATGGTGCAATGTATACTCAAATGATGAGAGATCAAGGTTCACGAACTCATAGCCCAAGGCATTAGGAAGATGGCTGAGAAAAGCGATTCTGGAGGAAAGTTAGGCTACCCCAGCACTATTTTCCATCTGTGTGACAGGGCTGGGGTGGTGTTCGAAGATGGGGACCCCGAGTGGATAAAAGTGGGCATCCCAATTACTGTTCGAAGGATGCATGCTGTTGCATCTCGCCTACCTCAACGAAGGATAAGAAAAAGGACAGCCCATCAAGTTGTAGAAGAACAAGACCCAAAAGAGCAAGCCCCAGCCGCTTTGGACATACACCAATTACAAGAAGCCATTGATGGCTTATCTAGACAATACGTGGAGAATCAAGGGGCACAGAAAGAGCTTCAACTACAAATCATGAACCGCCAAGAAGAATCATTCTCCAGATGGGATGAATCCTTTCAAAGGATAAATCAAAAGCAAGATCAACAACAAGAAGCCATTCAAAAGCTAATCAACATCCAATCACATCAAGGTGCACACATACATGAGATACATCAGAAACAAATAGAACAGGTAGAACTCTTTGACGAATACAGGGAATTCTCAGAAGGAGTTTACATGAGTGAGACTGGACATCATGTGAACACTCAAGCCAGGCTCGGATACTTATTTGGACAACTGCCTATATTGCATCCAGGAATCACAAGATATGAAGAAGTGAAAGATGAATTAGCGCGAGAAGAAAGAGAAAAATTCGAAAGGAGTCATGAATCAGTAAGAAAAGCACTTGAGGATTGGAAAAGAGCCAGAATGACACGGATACAAGGAAACACAAGTAGACACCAAGAGGACAAACAAGAGAGAGAGCATGGGCAGCCCCATGAGTAAAAGGTGGTGGAGTTCCCTCTTCGTTTTATCTTTTTCAAGTCTAAATAAGAAAAATCATGTATGAAATAGAACATGCTTCCATAGTAGCTTAGGAATTTTCAATTCCGTCTTTAGCATTTTCACTTGTTAAGTCTATGTGTGCTAGTCCGAGTTACCTATTTTTATTTTCATCTTACTTACTTGTGAGCTTGCCCTTTGAATTTAATAAAAAAAGAATGTTATGAAAAGAAAAACCAGAGTGGGGTTCATATTGTGGAGTAAGTTCTCAAGGTTTGTGGTGTGGTAATAGGTTAGCTAAGTTGGTTCACCTGTAAGGTATAAGGACACTTATGCATTGAATTACACGCTTGAAGCACATTCTATGAGACCAGCTAAACAACAAGATCCTAATAAAAAAAAGAAAAAGAACAATAAGAGTTGAAAAAGAAAGAAAAGTAATAAGAAATAAGGCTAGGCACCAAGGGCTTGAATCTTGAGGGATGTGTCTGTGGTGCTCTTGTACCAAGGATCTTCTTGGATGAATAAGTTCTTAGGAGTGCTTCATCACTTGGTAACTTGGGTTAACTAACCCGGGATTATCAAATAAAAATCCACTATCAAGACCAACCTTGCTACAGAACATTTAGTAACCCAAAGAGGTGCTGGACACCAAGGCCTCAAGGAAAGAAAATAACAAGCCATATGCCTGTGGTGTGCATGTATGAGGGAGAGAGACTTGAGGGAGTAAGTCCTTAGGGGTATTTCAACACCTAGCACCTTGAACCAACTCGTTCAGGAGTGTTGGCTGAAAGCTTATTTTAAAGAGTCGCCCCCTCACAGTGAACTTAGCCTAAGGATGCAATAAACCCTGAGAAGAAAAAAAAAAGAAGGAGGATCAAAGAATAAGGATCTCATAGGATGCAATCAAGAAAGTATTCAAGAGCATGATAAGAACCTGGAAACCAGTAAAGGAACGAACCTAAGTTGCTATGCATGAAACCCCACAAACCAGGAGCTTTACTTCTATAATAAGAACTTATTTCTCTTGTTCTTCCATTCATCATTCTTATATTTCAGTACTTGCTTAGGGACAAGCAAGCTTTAAGTTTGGTGTTGTGATGCCAGGGCATTTTGTCCAGTTTCACTGACCTTTTCTTTACTGTTTTAGGGTAGTTTTATGCATTTTCTTAGTAAATAAGCAAGTTTTGGGGTAGATATTCACTTACATCTTGATTCAAGCAAACATTGTGAACTTTACATGATTTCATGAGAATTCTACATGAATTGAATGACAAATTAGATAATGCATGATCTCATGACTTGGAATAGAGCTTTGATGCACTTTAATTGCTTGATTTCAGGACAAAGGAAGCAAGGAAGAATCACGTTAGTAGCCACGTTAGTCTAATTAATGTGACCACTAACGTTGAATGGGAGCTAGCTTGCAACGTTAATGAGAAAAGTGATCGCCAATAACGCCTTCGAAAGCCATTATAGCCCACGTTAGTTGCCACGTTAATTACATTAACGTGGAGGAAAGAAATGTTGGGCCAACGTTAGTGACACTCACCTTTGTCACTAACGTTGGAGATGGCAATCACCACCACGTTAGTGGTCATGTTAATCTAATTAACGTGAACTCTAACGTGGGAACAAGGGGCGTTTGGAGTGTTAGTGACAAAGGTAAGTGTCACTAACGCTCTCGAAGCTTAGGCATGCCCACGTTAAGGGTCACGTTAGTTATACTAACGTGAACTCTAATGTGGGGAAAAGGGGCAATAAGCAACGTTATTGGAAAAGGTTAATTCCAATAACGTTTGCGAAGGACCAAGAGGCAACATTAGTGGTCACGTTAGTGCCACTAACGTTGAAGTTAACGTGGATCAATTTTGGCTTGGAACGTTAGTGAAAAAGGTGATCGTCACTAACGTTCTCGAACCCACATTTTCACTTAACGTTAACACCACTAACGTCCTAACTAACGTCCATGCCTAACTCACACTTTTTCTGCAAGCAAAGCTGAGCCCACTGAAGATTGTAACTGCTTCAACTAAAGATCCAAAGGCCCATATCTAAGACTTGGAAGAGCCAACTAGAAGATCAGAAGAGTAGTATATATAGGAGTAGTTTTGAACTAGTAGGGAGCTTTTGGCATATCGGAGAACTACACTCTGTATATTTTACTTTCTCTGCAACTTTTAGTTTTAGTTTTCAGAATGTACTTTTCAGTTATGCTTTCCATTTCCAGAGCTATGAACAACTAAACCCCTTTCATTGGGTTAGGGAGCTCTGTTGTAATTTGATGGATCAATAATAGTTTTCATTATTCTTCTTCTTTCTTTTCTCTTGATTTTACTAGAAAGCTTTCAATCTTCATCCAATTGGGTAGTTGTCTTGGAAAAGAAGCTATTCATACTTGGATCTCTTCGGAACCTTGGAAGAGGAATAAAGAGATCATGCTAGAAATGCTTTCTCATGTTGGACCAAATTGGGGTTTGGATGGATATAGTTACATATAATCCTACCAACACTTTGATTTGGGAATACATGTGGTATAATCAGCGACCATACCTCATCTCTTCTCACGAGCAATTAGACCAAGGAATTGGCTATTGATCAAGATTTGAGAGATTGAATTACCAAGGAATTGGAATCCAATCACTTAAGATTGCCAAGGAGATCAATGAATGAATTGATTGAGGAAGAGATGAGAATGAACTTGATCCGGAGAATACAACATCTCCTGAGCCCAATGAATCCCCCATTTCTGATCTTACCCATTCTCTTTACTTTCTGCCATTTACTTTTATGTTCATTTCCCCAAATCCGCATTTAAGATTCTGCAATTTACTTTCCGCCATTTACATTTTTCTCTTTATTTCCAGCATTTACACTTTCTGTTATTTACTTTCCCTCCATTTACATTTCTGCAATTATTAAATCAATCTCTGCTTAGCTCACCTAGAACATTCCTCTGATTAAAGTTGCTTGACCAATCAATCCCTGTGGGATTCGACCTCACTCTATTGTAAGTTTTTACTTGACGACAATTCGGTATACTTGCCGAGGGAAATTTTGTTGAGAGACAAGTTTCCGTGCATCACTTCAACATGATGAATGTGATGATCTGTGACACTCATCACCATTCTCAACCCATGAACGCGTGCCTGACAACCACTTCTGTTCTACATTAGATTGAGTGTGTATCTCTTGGGTTCCTGGTTCACGAGTTCAATTGCATCTCCTGACAACAGAGCATGCAAATCCGTGAGACCAGAGTCTTTGTGGTATAAGCTAGAATCAATTGGCAGTATTCTTGAGATCCGGAAAGTCTAAACCTTGTCTGTGGTATTCCGAGTAGGATCCGGGAAGGGATGACTGTGACGAGCTTCAAACTCACAAATATTGGGCGTAGTGACAGACGCAAAAGGATCAATGGATCCTATTCCAACATGAGTGAGAACCGACTGATGATTAGCCGTGCGGTGACAGTGCATTTGGACTATTTTCACTGAGAGGACGGATGGTAGCCATTGACAACGGTGATCTACCAACATACAACTTGCCATGGAAGGAGGCTTGCGTGCGTGAAGAAGAAGACAGTAGAAAAGCAGAGACTCAGAAGATAGAACATCTCCAAAACTTCAACCTGTTCTCCGTTACTGCATAACAAGTATTATTTAATCCATGTTCTTTTACTCATTCCAATTAAAACTAAGAATTATTATTGATATCATGACTAAGAGTTACAAGATAACCGTAGCTTGCTTCAAGCCGACAATCTCCGTGGGATCGACCCTTACTCACGTAAGGTATTACTTGGACGACCCAGTGCACTTGCTGGTTAGTTGTGCGGAATTGCAAAAGTGTGATTTGCAATTTCGTGCACCAAGTTTTTGGTGCCGTTGCCGGGGATTGTTCGAGTTTGGACAACTGACGGTTTATTTTGTTGCTTAGATTAGGAAAATTTTTTCTTTTTGGTTTAGAGTCTTCCGTTTGAGTTTGGTTTTATACTTTAAGTTTGGTGTTCATCTTGATATTCAAAGTTTTCCTGTTTGTTTTCTTTGTTTTGATCTAAAAATTCTAAGTTTGGTGTCATTTTATTATTTTTCTCTTTCCTCATTAATTTCAAAAATATATTTTCTCTCTACCTAATTGAATTTTCGAAAATCTCATTTAAAAATTCAGATTTCTGTTTTTAATTTTTTTTATTTTATCCTGTTTTAGTTTTAAAATTTCAAAATTCAAATCTTTTTCAAAAATCATATCCAAGGTTTTTCAAATTTTCTTAATTAATTAATTAATTATTTTAGTTCTTGAAACTGTTATTTTATTTCCCATTTATTTTATCTTATTTTATTCGGTTATTTTTAATTAAACAAAATAAAAAAATATATTTTATCTGCAATTCTTATCAATTTCCTTTTCTCCATCATGGATCTAAGTGGAAATGAACAGTCCAGAAGGACTCTATGGTCATATGCTAACCCCATTACCGCTGCATATGGGAGTAGTATCTGTATACCTCCCATCAAAGCAAGCAGCTTTGAGCTAAATCCTCAGCTCATTGTCATGGTGCAGCAAAATTGCCAGTATTCCAATCTTCCACAGGAAAAACCTATTGAGTTTCTGGCACAATTCTTGCAAATTGTTGACACAGTACATGGCAAGGAAGTAGATCAAGATGTCTATAGATTATTACTATTTCCATTTGCTATAAAAGATCAAGCTAAGAAGTGGTTAAACAACCAACCCACAGCAAGCATAAGAATATGGAAACAGTTATCAGATAAATTCCTGAATCAATATTTCCCTCCAAAAAGGATGACACAGCTAAGGCTGGACATCCAAGGCTTTAAACAAGAGGATGATGAATCCCTTTATAACGCCTAGGAGAGGTACAGAGGGATGCTAAGGAAATGTCCCTCTGAAATGTTTTCAGAGTCAGTGCAGTTTGACATCTTCTACTACGGGCTTACAGAAAAAGCTTAGATATCTCTAGACCACTCAGCTGGTGGATCTATACACATGAGAAAGACTATTGAAGAGGCTCAAGAGCTTATCGATACAGTTGCTAGAAATCAGCATCTGTACATAAGTAGTGAGTCCTCTACGAAAGAAGAAGCTAAGGCAGTATCAACTGACTTTAGTCCTCAGGAATAAGTTGCTGAACTCAATCAGCAACTATCTTCTATAACAAAGCAGTTAGCAAAATTTAAGGAGATGCTACAAGAAACCAAAAACGCTAACAAGGATATGAAATCACAATTGAATCAGACAAAACAGCAGTTATCAAAATAGATAACAGAAGAGTGCCAAGCAGTTCAATTAAGAAGTGGAAAAACATTAAACACCTCAACTCAAAGCAGCAGAAAGCCAAGAAAAGAACAGCTGACAGAGGATGAGCAACCTATTACCCAAAATCCCTCTAAGGACAGTAAGAGCCCAGAGAGGAATAACTCTGGCGTTCAAACGCCGGAGAAGGGTGAAAATCTGGCGTTAAACGGCCAGTGGATGCCCAGTTCTGGCGTTCAAACGCCAGAAAAGGGTGAAAAACTGGCGTTAAACGCCCAGTCCATGTCCAGTTCTGGCGTTCAAACGCCAGAAAGGGGAGGGAATCTGGCATTAAACGCCCATCTAGCCCCCAAGCCTAGAGTTCAAATGCCAATGATGGATCAGACACCTGCAAGTGCTGATGGTAACCCCTCTAAGAAGGCTTCTCCAACCACCTCTGTAGGGAATAAACCTGCAGCAACTAAGGTTGAAGAATACAAAGCCAACATGCCTTATCCTCAGAAACTCCGCCAAGCGAAACAGGATAAACAATTTACCCGTTTTGCAGACTATCTCAGGACTCTTGAAATCAAGATTTCATTTGTAGAGGCACTTGAGCAAATACCCTCTTATGATAAGTTCATGAAAGAGATATTAAGTCATAAGAAGGATTTAAGGTAAACTAAAAAAGTCTTCCTCATTGAAGAGTGCAGTGCAGTCATTTTAAAAAGCTTACCAGAAAAGCTTAAGGATCCTGGGAGCTTTATGATACCATGCACACTAGAGGGTACTTGTACCAAGACAGCTCTATGTGATCTTGGGGCAAGTATCAACCTAATCCCTGCATCCACTATCAGAAAGCTTGACTTGACTGAAGAGGTCAAACCAACCCGGATCTATCTTCAACATGCTGATGGCTCCATTAAATACCCATCAGCCATAATTAAGGATATGATTGTCACATTTGGGCCATTTGCCTTTGCCACTAACTTTGTAGTGCTGGAAATGGAGGAGCACAAGAGTGCAACTCTCATTCTAGGAAGACCTTTCCTAGCAACTGGACGAACCCTCATTGATGTCCAAAAAGGGGAAGTGACCTTGAGAGTCAATGAGGATGAGTTCAGGCTGAATGCTGTTGAGGGAATGAAGCATCCAGACACATCAAAAGACTGTATGAGTGTTGATATTATTGACTCCCTGGTAGAGGAGATCAACATGGATGAGAGTCTCGAATCAGAGCTAGAAGACATCTTTAAAGATGTTCAGCCTGATCTGGAGGAATCAGAGGAAATAAAAGAGCCTCTGAAAATTCCTCAGGAAGAGGAGAAACCTCCTAAACCCGAGCTCAAACCACTACCACCATCCCTGAAATATGCATTTCTGGGAGAAGGTGACACTTTTCCGGTGATCATAAGCTTTGCTTTAAATCCACAGGAAGAGAAAGCACTACTTCAAGTGCTAAGAACACACAATACAGCTCTTGGGTGGTCCATAAGTGATCTTAAGGGCATCAACCCAGCAAGATGCATGTACAAGATCCTATTGGAGGACGATGCTAAGCCAGTGGTTCAACCACAAAGGCGGCTAAATCCAGCCATGAAGGAGGTGGTGCAGAAAGAGGTCACCAAGTTATTGGAGGCTGGGATTATTTATCCTATTTTTGATAGCCCCTGGGTGAGCCCTGTCCAAGTTGTCCCCAAGAAGGGAGGCATGACAGTGGTTCATAATGAATAGAATGAACTGGTTTCTATAAGAACAGTTACAGGGTGGCGTATGTGTATTGATTACAGAAGGCTCAATACAACCACCAAGAAGGATCACTTTCCTTTACCATTCATAGACCAGATGCTAGAAAGACTAGCAGGTCATGAATATTACTGCTTTTTGGATGGCTATTCAGGCTATAACCAAATTGCAGTAGATCCTCGAGATCAAGAGAAAATAGCATTCACATGTCCATCTGGAGTATTTGCCTACAGAAGGATGCCATTTGGTCTGTGCAATGCACCTGCAACCTTTCAGAGATGCATGCTCTCTATCTTCTCTGATATGGTAGAAAAATTTTTGGAAGTCTTCATGGATGACTTCTCAGTATTTGGAGACTCATTCAGCTCCTGTCTTGACCATCTAGCACTTGTTCTAAAAAGGTGCCAAGAGACTAACCTAGTTTTAAACTGGAAAAAATGTCACTTTATGGTGATTGAAGGAATTGTCCTTAGGCACAAAATTTCGAACAAGAGAATAAAGGTGGATCAAGTTAAGATAGAGGTAATTGAAAAATTACCACCACCTACCAATGTTAAGGCAATCAGAAGCTTTCTGGGGCATGCAGGATTCTATAGGAGGTTTATAAAGGATTTTCAAAAATCGCAAAGCCTCTGAGCAATCTGCTAGCTGCTGACACACCATTTATCTTTGATAAAGAGTGTCTGCAGGCGTTTGAAACCCTGAAAGCTAAGCTGGTCACAGCGCTTGTCATATCTGCACCAGACTAGACATTTCCATTCGAATTAATGTGTGATGCTAGTGACCATGCTATTGGTGCAGAACTAGGACAGAGGCATAACAAGCTTCTGCACGTCATTTACTATGCCAGCCGTGTTCTAAATGACGAACAGAAAAATTACATAACCACAGAAAAAGAGCTGCTTGTAGTGGTTTATGCCATTGACAAGTTTAGATCATACTTAGTAGGATCAAAAGTGATTGTGTACACTGACCATGCTGCTCTTAAATATCTACTCACAAAGCAAGATTCAAAACCCAGGCTCATAAGATGGGTGTTGCTTCTACAAGAGTTCGATATAGAAAAAAGAGACAGAAAAGGGACAGAAAACCAAGTGGCTGATCATCTGTCCCGAATAGAACCAGCAGAAGGGGCGTCCCCCCCTCTACTGAGATCTCTGAAACCTTTCCGGATGAGCAACTTTTTGCCATTCAGGAAGTACCGTGGTTTGCATACATTGCAAACTATAAAGCGGTAAGATTCATACCCAAAAGTACAGCAGGCAGCAAACAAAAAAATTAATTACTGATGCAAAGTACTACTTGTAGGATGAACCATATCTCTTTAAGAGATGTGCAGACCGAATAATCCGTAGGTGTGTGCCTAGAGAAGAAGCACAGAAAATCCTATGGCATTGTCATGGATCACAATATGGAGGACATTTCGGAGGTGAGTGAACAGCCACAAAAGTCCTCCAATGTGGCTTCTACTGGCCTACTCTCTATAAAGACTCTCGAGAGTTTGTACGTAACTGTGACAGTTGCCAGAGAGCTAGTAATCTGCCTCATGGTTATGCCATGCCTCAGCAGAGGATCTTAGAGATTGAGTTGTTTGACGTATGGGGTATTGACTTTATGGGGCCTTTCCCACCATCATACTCAAACACTTATATTCTGGTGGCAGTCGACTATGTATCCAAATGGGTAGAGGCCATTGCAACACCCACTAATGATACTAAGACAGTGTTGAAGTTCTTCTAAAAACATATCTTCAGCAGGTTTGGCGTCCCTAGAGTACTAATCAGTGATGGGGGCACTCATTTTTGCAATAAACAGCTTTACTCTGCTATGGTCCAATATGAAATTAGCCACAAAGTAGCAACTCCATATCATCCATAGACAAATGGGCAGGCTGAGGTCTCTAATAGAGAACTAAAAAAAATCCTGGAACAGACTGTAAGTACCCGTAGAAGGGATTGGGCAAGAAGCTTGGATGATGCTCTGTGGGCATATAGAACAGCATTCAAGACTCCAATAGGGACCTCTCCATACCAGCTTGTGTATGGTAAGGCCTGTCATTTGCCTGTGGAACTGGAGCATAAGGCCTATTGGGCAACCAGATTCCTGAACTTTGATGCCAAATTAGCTGGAGAGAAAAGACTGTTCCAACTGAATGAGCTAGAGGAATTCAGACTCAATGCTTTCGAAAATGCTAAGATTTACAAAGAGAAAGCAAAAAGGTGGCATGACAGAAAGTTGTCATCTAGAGTCTTTAAACCAGGACAGAAGGTCCGGCTATTTAACTCTAGACTCAGATTATTCCCTGGGAAATTGAAATCCCGGTAGAGGGTACCATATGTGATTATAAGTGTGTCACCATATGGCTATGTGGAGCTTTAAGATCCTGATTCTAATAAGAGGTTCATTGTTAATGGACAGAGAGTCAAGCATTATCTTAAAGGCAATGTTCAGCAAGAATGCTCAAATCTGAGACTAGATTAAAAGCTCAGTAAGGTCCAGCTAAAGACAATAAAGAAGCGCTTGCTGGGAGGTAACCCAGCCATTAGCAAAGTTTATTTGTTATTCAAATAATAATTATAGGAGTTTGATATAAATTATCTTCAATATTAATTATCAATTGCAGGAGTTCATAGAGTTATAGAAGGAGCTCACTGGCACAAAAATGCCAGTAAAAGGTATTGTGGGTGTTAAACGCCAGAATGGGCACCATTCTGGCGTTTAACGCCAGAATTGCAGCATCTTGGGCGTTTAGAAAAACGCCCAGTGATAAAGGCTTTCTGGCATTTAATGCCAGCCAGGGTACCTGGCTGGGCGTTAAACGCCTAAAAGAAGCAACAATTGGGCGTTAAACGCCAGAATGGGTGCCATTCTGGGCGTTTAACGCCAGGAATGTGGATGGGAGGAAGTTTTGTTTCCAACTCAAATTTTTTTTCAAATTTTCATGGTTCCATCCAAAAGTTCTTGCATAAACATGTTACAAATTATCATCTTTCAATTTCAATTTCAAAAAAAAAAAATTCAAAAATAAATTTTTCTTTAATCCTAAAAATCTTTTTCAAATCCTCTTCAATTTCTTTTCAAATCTTTTTCAAAACTCATCTATCTTTTTAATTCCTTCTCAAATCTTTTTCAACTCATCATACTATCTTTTCAAATTCAGATTTATCTTTTTCAAATCTCTCATATCTTTTTAATTTTAAAATTTCATCTTTTTCATATCATATTTATCTTTTACAAAACATATCTTCTATCATATCTTTTTCAAAATTTCCGACCCCACCCCTCCCTTATAAATTCACACTCGACCTCCCCCCTCTCCTCCATAACTCGAATTTGACTCTCCTTCTATTCCTCTCATTTCCTTTCTTTTGCTTGAGGACAAGCAAACCTCTAAGTTTGGTGTGTTTTTCGTGATCACTGAGCTAAGATTCACTAAGATCATGGCTCCTAAGGGAAAACAAACCACTTCAAGAGGCAAAAAAGAGAACACTCCAAAACCACTTTGGAATTAGGAGAGGTTCTTAACCAAGGAACATGCAGACCATTACCACAAAATAATGGGTCTAAGGTCAGTGATCCCGGAAGTTAAATTCGATCTAAAAGAAGACGAATATCCGGAGATCCAAGAGCAGATTCGAAATAGGCACTGGGAAATTCTAGCTAATCCTGAGACAAAGGTGGGTAAAAACATGGTTCAGGAATTCTACTCAAATCTGTGGCAAACAGATAAGCAGAGAAAAACTGGAACTGCCTTCTATACCTTTCGAACCATGGTCAGAGGGAAGATTATTTACTTCCACCTCGACAAAATAAGAGAGGTCTTCAAGCTGCCTTAACTACAAGATGATCCAGAATCCTTTAATAGGAGAATGGTGAGATTAGATAAGCACTTGGACCAAGTTCTAGAGGACATATGCATCCCTGGAACCAAGTGGGTAACCAACACAAAGGGTGTCCCGAACCAACTCAAGAGAGGAGATCTCAAACCAATTGCTAGGGGCTAGCTGGACTTCATTGGGCATTCTATACTGTCCACCAGTAACCGCTCTGAAGTCACTGTCAAAATAGCAGTGATGATCCACTGCATTATGCTGGGAAACGAAGTGGAGATTTATCATCTGATTTCTTATGAGCTTTACACAATTGCAAACAAGAACTCCACTGACGCCAAATTGGCCTACCCAAGCTTAGTCTCTCTGTTATGTAAAGATGCTGGGGTAAAGATGGGAGTGGATGAGTATATCTCAGTCGAGCACCCAATCACCAAAAAGTTAATGGAAGGACAACAAGTGCAAGATAACTCCATCAAAAGGAGGGCACAGGAGTTCCTCCCAGAAATCCCTCAAATTGACTACTGGACCCGCCTAGAGACATCTGTCACCAAGCTGCAAGAAGCTATGGATCAACTGAAAGAAGAACAGCAAATTCAAAATAGCATGCTCTGCAAACTGCTGAAGGAACAAGAGAAGAAAGGGCGTGAGCTACACGAGCTGAAGCGCCAGAAGCTGTCCCTTGAAAGGCCAGACACCCCACAGATTGAAGGAGCATCCATCTACCAAAATAAAGGTTGTTGAGTCCTAATATTAACTCTGTGATAACTTTTGCTATTAGAGATCTACCTTAGGAGTTACATGAATAATAGTAACTAGTATCTTTATTTTTATTTTTATTATCTCCAAGTAAGCTATAATTTATTTTTCTCATCATCATTAAACATGAATAAAATAGCAGATTTTTTAGAATAAGGAGGCAGTTTTATTTTTGAGTTCTTAATAAGAAAAATTCACATTATTTATATGTGGTGGCAATACTTTTTGTCTTCTGAATGAATGCTTGAACAGTGCATAATTTTTGATAGTGAAGTTTATGAATGTTAAATTTGTTAGCTCTTGAAAGAATAATGAAAAAGGAGAAATGTTATTGAGTAATCTGAAAAATCATAAAATTGATCCTTGAAGCAAGAAAAATCAGTGAATACAAAACATTCAAAAAAAAAAAAAACCAAGCAGAAAAAGCCAATAGCCCTTTAAACCAAAAGGTAAGGGTAAAAAGGATCCAAGGCTTTGAGAATTAATGGATAGGAGGGCCTAAAGGAATAAAATCCTGGCCTAAGCGGCTAAACCAAGTTGTCCCTAACCATGTGCTTGTGGCGTGAAGGTGTCAAGTGAGAAACTTGAGACTGAGTGGTTAAAGTCGTGGTCCAAAGCAAAAAGAGTGTGCTTAAGAACTCTAGACACCTCTAACTGGGGATTTTAGCAAAGCTAAGTCACAATCTGAAAAGGTTCACCCAATTATGTGTCTGTGGCATTTATGTATCCGGTGGTAATATTAGAAAACAAAGTGCTTAGGGCCACGGCCGAGACTCATAAAGTAGCTGTGTTCAAGAATCAACATACTAAACTAGGAGAATCAATAACACTATCTGAATTCTGAGTTCCTATAGATGCCAATCATTCTAAACCTCAAAGGATAAATTGAGGTGACAAAACTGTTCAGAAGCAAAAAGCTACTAGTCCCACTCATCTAATAAGAATTTGAGCTTCATATAAAACTCTAAGATGTTATTGCCTCTTGATTTTCTTTCTATCCTGTTTTATTTATCTAGTTTCTTGAGGACAAGCAACATTTTAAGTTTGGTGTTGTGATGAGCAGATATTTTATACGCTTTTTGGGAGTATTTTCATTTAGTTTTTAGTAGGATCTAGGTACTTTTTAGTATATTTTTATTAGTTTTTATGCAAAAATCACAATTCTGGACTTTACTATGAGTTTGTGTGTTTTTCTGTGATTTTAGGTATTTTCTGGCTGAAATTGAGGGACTTGAGCAAAAATCTGATTCAGAGGCTGAAAAAGGACTGCAGATGTTGTTGAATTCTGACCTCCCTGCACTCAAAATGGATTTGCTGGAGCTACAGAAATCCAATTGACACGCTCTCAATTGCGTTGGAAAGTAGACATCCTGGGCTTTCCAGAAATATATAATAGTCTATACTTTTCCCGAATTGAGATCACGCAAAGTGGCGTTTAACTCCAACTTTCTACCCTATTCTGGCGTCAAACGCCAGAACTGGCATAAAAACTAGAGTTAAACCCCAGAAACAGGCAGCAATCTGGCGTTTAACTCCAAGAAAAGTCTCTACACATGGAAGCTTCAATGCTCAGCCCAAGCACACACCAAGTAGGCCCCGAAAGTGGATTTCTGCACTATTTATCTTAGTTTACCCATTTTCTGTAAACCTAGGTTATTAGTTGAGTATAAAAACTACTTTTAGAGATTTATTTTGTACATCATGATATTTTACATTAGAACTTGTATTTTCTACGGCATGAGTTCTAAACTCCATGGTTAGGGGTGAGTAGCTCTGCTGTGTCTTGATGGATTAATGCAATTACTACTGTTTTCTATTCAATCACGCTTGTTTCTATTCTAAGATATTCACTCGCACTTCAACATGATGAATGTGATGATCCGTGACACTCATCACCATTCTCAACCCATGAACGCGTGCCTGACAACCACTTCTGTTCTACATTAGATTGAGTGTGTATCTCTTGGGTTCCTGGTTCACGAGTTCAATTGCATCTCCTGACAACAGAGCATGCGAATCCGTAAGACCAGAGTCTTTGTGGTATAAGCTAGAATCAATTGGCAGCATTCTTGAGATCCAAAAAGTTTAAACCTTGTCTGTGATATTCCGAGTGATGGTTATTTTGGAAAACGAATTCCAATCACCTAAAACTCACCGGCAAGTGTACCGGGTCGTATCAAGTAGTAAAACTCACTTAGAGTGAGGTCGATCCCATAGGGATTGATGGATCAAGCAACTTTAGTGGGTGATTAGTTTAGTCAAGCTAACATTGAAGTGAAATTGGATGAGAGGTAGCCAACAGAAAGTAAATTGCAGGAATTATAAAGTGTAGAAAGTAAATTGCATTAAAACTTAAAGAGCAAGAAAAGTAAATTAGCAAAATCTTAAATGACAATAAATGTAAATTGCATGAAGAGTAAAAGGGAGTGGGTGCTGGAAATTTAAAGAAAGCAACAGATTAACGCTTAAAGCAACTGCAGAGAATTAAACTTGCTGAAAAAGTAAATAAAATCATGAACGGAAATGTAAAATGCCAAACAAGTGCAGAATAATTAAATTGCTTGAAAGTAAATTGAATTTGGTGCTGGAATTGCAGAAATTAAACAAGAGAAAGTAAAATGGCATTAAACAGAGAAGTAAAAGATGAATTAAAATGCAACAGATCTAAACAAGAGAAGATGAATTACTTGAGAAGCCAAATAGAAAGCCAAATGTAGCTCTACAATAGCTTAAGGGAAATTTAAGATCTCAGGGGTTGGATGAGACTAGAAAACAAGTCTAGATCTCAAATCCTTCCTTGATCCACCCAAGAACAATTGCAAAAGAAAATGGAGTAGTAAAGTGAAAAAGAAGTAGAAGAAGGCATTAAACAGAATTTGAATTCAAATCACAATTTCTAAAGTTATGCAGAAAAATAAACAAGAGATCTCAAGGTCAGATTGAAACAGAATTTCTTCAATTCTCCACCCAAGATCCAAGACAAGAATGAAAATTAAGAGAGAGAGCTTTCTAACGGAGCTTCCCTCCAATATTCTCTAATGGGGCTCTCCCAACAAAGATGGAAATGATGCCTTATATAGGCTTTTTTGCAAAATAAAATGAAATTGAAATGAAAAACAAATTAAATGAAAATCCTAATTCTAGCTTGTTCTTGTGCCTTTGAGTGATGATGTGGGCTTTGCTTGCTTTGGATTTGAGGAGAAATGGGTTTGGTTGGCCTTGATTCAATTTGGAGAGGAATTGAATTTAAATGGAATTTTTAATTTGAAATTTCAGCCCATATGTTGCTTCCAGGGTAATGCTCTGCTCTTGTAGGGAGCGGAGCATTGAAGCTTGTCTTGGGGCTCCTTGTTACGTGCCAAGCTTTCTCTTCCCGTGTCATGTTGTGCTCCAAGTTTCCCTGGCCGTGTCAAGTTTGTGCAAAGGCTAAGGAGAGTAGCGCTCTACTCTCCTTGGGAGCGGAGCATTGGCTTTTGCTTGGGTGAGGTCCCAAGTTCGAAACTTGTTGGAGGCACTTCTCCATGCTATGTTCCTCATTTTTTTCTTAGTGTAGCACGACAATGCTCTCCAAGAGAGCAGAGCATTATATTTTGGAGTGAGGCTCCAGCTTCGAACCTTGGTGGAAGCATTAGCTGATTTTTTTTGCTTGTTTTTTGCCCTTAAAGATGCATTTCATTCGTGCCTCAATTTCATGCCAAATATAGATTTCCATATATCGTTGGAAAGCTTTGAATGTCAGCTTTCCAATGCAACTTGAAGCACATCAATCGGACATCTGTAGCCCAAGTTATAGCCCTTTGAAGGAGGCATGATCATGCTATGAGCGCCCAAATTTTAACTTAGCGAAAAATTTGCTTCCAAGTTCATCTTTGCATCACAATAATGCTCCGCTCTTGGCATGAGCGGAGCTTTGTGTGCTGATTGCCAATTTTCCTTTAATTTGGTCATGGGCCACGCTTTTAAAAGCGTGGCCTAAGGCTCCAAAGTGTGCTCCAACTTCAAAGTGTACCCCAAAGCTCTTTTTTTCTCCTTTTTAGTTTATTTTGTGCTTTTTGATTCTTTTTCTTCTTATTTCCTACAAAATTTATAAAATCAAAAGATCAAGAAAATGTATCATTTAAGTACAAAAGCATTCATTATTCAAGCACAAATCATCAATTTCTTGTATGAAAAAGCATAGAAAAATATGACATGGTGACATATCATCACAACACCAAACTTAATCCTTGCTTGTCCTCAAGCAAGAAAAGGATCATGCAATAAAGATTGACAATCCAAGGTAAGAAGAATAGCAACTCAATGTTCATAGTTAGCTAGTTTTCTAAGCATGCTACAATCACAAAAGAGATGTAAATGATTGATGCTTCTATCTAGCTCAATTTATGAAATATTTCTCTTATATTTCTTCCTTGAAACAAGCTTTTGATTTTTTTATTAGCTTCTCCTTTTGGGTGCTTTGCCCCATGAGTTGATAACAAAGCTACGACTTCTAAATGCTTTGTTTTCAAGTATTACCACTTGATACATAAGCACCACAAGCATTTAATTAGAGGACTTCATTAAGCTCATTTGTTTCTTTTCTTGACTCTCTAATCATTGATGCTCAGAGCCTTGAGCTTTGAGGGAGTGCTTTTGCACTTGAGCCTAGCCTTGACTTCTAAGTGTTTTGTTTTCAAGCATTTGGCTTGATACATAAACACCACAAGTACTTAACATATTGTCATTGGTACTCAGAGCCTTCAGCTTTCTCATTCTTTCCCTTTTTCTTTTCTTGCTTTAATTGTATTTGCTTTTTCAAGGTTTCCATGATTTCAAAAGATTTCACAAAATGTACTAGATGAAAAATTCAATTAAATAAAATCCAATGCAATTGAGCAACAATTAATCATCCTAGCTTTCCAAAACTTATATGCACATGCTAAACTCTTCTTTAATTCCTTGTTTGTTTATGATCATGATGCTTTATTGCTTTTGAACTCACAAACTTAAGTTGGTAGTCATAATGCCACAGCAACATGTTACAAATCAAAATTCAAGCTATGCTTATTCATACCACACATGCATACAGAGAAGATAAAGACAATCATGCAAATTATAGTGCTGGAAACAAATGAGAGGAAAAGGAACTTTACAACCTTGTAATTCATCTTCTCTATTATTGTTCTTTTCCTTCTATTCTTCCTTCTTCCCATACCAATACTCAGAATGCTTGCTCATCCTCAAGCAACAATTAGAACAATGGCTATGGGGCTAAGATGGATCATGAATGTCTTACATAATGAAATATTAGTAGCACATATGTTTTAAGCAAGCAAAATTAAAGATAACAATCAAGGCACAAGAGACAGAGACATTTTGATTGCATAGATAAGAAGGTGTGCATAATACATTGCATAAAAGATAAGTGGCTCACCAAACTTAGTGTGACACTTTCACTTGGAATTGATGCAAGTATCTTGTAAGGATTAGAACCAAATTTTGTTGCATAGCAACACCAAACTTAGAATGTAACCACATGTCAATTTATTTGAAATAAAACTAAACGAAAGAAACTGTTATATGTTAAATACAATCACCAAGTCAAGAATCTGTCATGAATAAAGCTCTCTTGGTAGTGTATTAACAAACACAGTAAATAAAAGAAAGCATTTAAAACAAGGAAATGACTAAAAACAAAGAGAAAACTAAAATTGTCTAACTAAAAGAAAGATAACAGTGCAAAGAACATTATGATTATGCAAACAAGTGGTGTTGCTGAATGATTTGCATAGAAAAATAAGTGGCACACCAAACTTAGAATCTTGGTGTATCACTTTCATTTTTTGATTTGATGCAATCATCCAAAAAGATTGAAAACAATTTGTTGCAAGGCAACACCAAACTTAGAGTGTAACCATATGCCAATTTATTGAATTTAAACAAAGCAAAAAAAGAAAACAAAGCAGAGAAAAAATGTTACCTATGGTTGGGTTACCTCCCAACAAGTTCTCTTTTAGTATTATTAGCTTGACATGTTGTTCTTCACTTTCTTCCTCTTCTTCCAGTTTGTTAAGAGGAATAACCTCAAAGCAGGAAAAGATTCAGCTAGTGTCCCTTGTCTTGGCCTTTCCTCAGCAAGCTTCCTTTTGCAAATGGCTTGATTGATCTTGCTTGCTGGATTAGGGACAGAATTGGTGTTCTTGCTAGTTGCCTTCACTTCTTTGGATTCAAGACTTGGTTGCTGTGTGATTATTGGAGTTTCGTATTCATCCAGAGCCTTTTGAATTGGTGGTTCCATGAGCTTTTCCTCTATGTACTTCTCTGCTTCACTTGAGTTTGGAATTCTTTGGTTGTCTTTCTCACTTCTTGTTCTTCCACTTCCTCCCTTGCACTCAGCATTTGACTTAATAGCTTTTTTATTGAGGAGGTTTGTTGATCTTCCCAACATTTCTTCATCTCCTCTTCATATCTTTCAATCATGGATTCAATTGTTGAGCCGTTTTGTTTCAAGGAGGTTTGAGAGAGTTGTGAGTTTTCATGTTCCCTTGTCATCTCAAGTGGCTTCTGTGAATATGCAAGTTCAGGTTCAAATGTTTCCACCACCTCTTTTTTCTTCACTAAAAATCCACTTGACTCAGTAGCCTCTTCCTCTTGTTTTTCCTCCTTCTTCGTTGCACTCACCAATTGAGCTAGCTGCACTTCCATGTTTTTGAGGGAGTTTTCTTGTTCTTTCCAAACTTTCGTTGTCTTTTCCTCATATCTTTTGAGCATGGACTCAAGCTTTGAGAACCTCGAGTGGTTCATGTAAGTTTGTGTGGGTGGTGAGTTTTGAAAAGGGCTTTCTGTTGAAGCATGGTCAAGTGATGATATCTTTGGATGAATATCATATGGCGCATTAGAATTCCCTTCCCAGCCACAATTAGAATCATGACTTGCATCATTTTGTGGTGGAAGGAAATATCCCATATGGTTTTCTTGCTCATCTTGTGTCTCTAAAGCAAATCTCTATGAATTGGAGTGCTTAGAATTTGTATTTTCTTGGTGATATTCCTAGCCACCATTAGAGATTGGTGATGGTGGGTAATATCCCATGAAATTTGTTTGATCATAAAATGAGTTGAACTCCATTTGAATTTTGGAAAACACAACACCAAGAAAAATTGAAATTACTCATATCAGAGATGAGAATTTCTTAGTGAGGCAAAAACTTAAACACCTTGGTTTCAATTTAAAACAGAAAACAAAAATAAAGAAAATGCTTGATCTAGACTTCTCACCCACTTAATCATTGTTGATCTAAATCAATCCCCGGTAACGGCGCCAAAAACTTGATGGGATATTTTGTAAAACGAATTCCAATCACCTAAAACTCACCGGCAAGTGTACCGGGTCACATCAAGTAGTAAAACTCACTTAGAGTGAGGTCGATCCCACAGGGATTGATGGATCAAGCAACTTTAGTGGGTGATTAGTTTAGTCAAGCTAACATTGAAGTGAAATTGGATGAGAGGTAGCCAACAGAAAGTAAATTGCAGGAATTATAAAGTGTAGAAAGTAAATTGCATTAAAACTTAAAGAGCAAGAAAAGTAAATTAGCAAAATCTTAAATGACAAGAAATGTAAATTGCATGAAGAGAAAAAGGGAGTGGGTGCTGGAAATTTAAAGAAAGCAATAGATTAAGGCTTAAAGCAACTGCAGAGAATTAAACTTGCTGAAAAAGTAAATTAAATCATGAACTGAAATGTAAAATGCCAAACAAGTGCAGAAGAATTAAATTGCTTGAAAGTAAATTGAATTTAGTGCTGGAATTGCAGAAATTAAACAAGATAAAGTAAAATGGCATTAAACATAGAAGTAAAAGATGAATTAAAATGCAACAGATCTAAACAAGAGAAGATGAATTACTTGAGAAGCCAAATAGAAAGCCAAATGCAGCTCTACAATAGCTCAAGGGAAATTTAAGATCTCAGGGGTTGGACGAGACTAGAAAATACGTCTAGATCTCAAATCCTTCCTTGATCCACCCAAGAACAATTGCAAAATAAAATGGAGTAGTAAAGTGCAAAAGAAGTCGAAGAAGGCAGTAAATAGAATTTGAATTCAAATCACAATTTCTAAAGTTATGCAGAAAAATAAACAAGAGATCTCAAGGTGAGATTGAAACAGAATTTCTTCAATTCTCCACCCAAGATCCAAGACAAGAATGAAAATTAAGAGAGAGAGCTTTCTAATGGAGCTTCCCTCCAATATTCTCTAATGGGGCTCTCCCAACAAAGATGGAAATGATGCCTTATATAGGCTTTTTTGCAAAATAAAATGAAATTAAAATGAAAAACAAATTAAATGAAAATCCTAATTCTAGCTTGTTCTTGTGCCTTTGAGTGATGATGTGGGCTTTGCTTGCTTTGGATTTGAGGAGAAATGGGTTTGGTTGGCCTTGATTCAATTTGGAGAGGAATTAAATTTAAATGGAATTTTTAATTTGAAATTTCAGCCCATATGTTGCTTCCAGGGTAATGCTCTGCTCTTGTGGGGAGCGGAGCATTGAAGCTTGTCTTGGGGCTCCTTGTTGCGTGCCAAGCTCCCTCTGCCCGTGTCATGTTGCGCTCCAAGTTTCCCTGGCCGTGTCAAGTTTGTGCAAAGGCTAAGGAGAGTAGCGCTCTGCTCTCCTTGGGAGCGGAGCATTGGCTTTTGCTTGGGTGAGGTCCCAAGTTCGAAACTTGTTGGAGGCACTTCTCCATGCTATGTTCCTCATTTTTTTCTTAGTGTAGCATGACAATGATCTCCATGAGAGCGGAGCATTATATTTTGGAGTGAGGCTCCAGTTTCGAACCTTGGTGGAAGCATTAGCTGATTTTTTTGCTTGTTTTTGGCCCTTAAAGATGCATTTTATTCGTGCCTCAATTTCATGCCAAATATAAATTGCCATACATCGTTGGAAAGTTCTGAATGTCAGCTTTCCAACGCAACTGGAAGCACATCAATTGGACATCTGTAGCCCAAGTTATAGCCCTTTGAAGAAGGCATGGTCATGCTGTAAGCGCCCAGATTTTAACTTAGCGAAAAATTTGCTTCCAAGTTCATCTTTGCATCACAATAATGCTCCGCTCTTGGCATGAGCGGAGCTTTGTGTGCTGATTGCCAATTTTCCTTTAATTTGGTCATGGGCCACGCTTTTAAAAGCGTGGCCTAAGGCTCCAAAGTGTGCTCCAACTTCAAAGTGTACCCCAAAGCTCTTTTTTTCTCCTTTTTAGTTTATTTTGTGCTTTTTTATTCTTTTTCTTCTTATTTTCTACAAAATTTATAAAATTAAAAGATCGAGGAAATATATCATTTAAGTACAAAAGCATTCATTATTCAAGCACAAATCATCAATTTCTTGTATGAAAAAGCATAGAAAAACATGACACGGTGACATGTCATCACCGAGTAGGATCCGGGAAGGGATATCTGTGACGGGCTTCAAACTCACAAATATTGGGCGTAGTGACAGACGCAAAAGGATCAATGGATCCTATTCCAACATGAGTGAGAACCGACAGATGATTAGCCGTGCGGTGACAGCGCATTTGAACCATTTTCACTGAGAGGATGGATGGTAGCCCTTGACAACGGTGATCCACCAACATATAGCTTGCCATGGAAGGAGCCTTGCGTGCGTGAAAAAGAAGACAGTAGGAAAGCAGAGACTCAGAAGACAGAGCATCTCCAAAACTTCAACCTGTTCTCCATTACTGCATAACAAGTATTATTTAATCCATGTTCTTTTACTCATTCCAATTAAAACTGAGAATTATTATTGATATCCTGACTAAGAGTTACAAGATAACCATAGCTTGCTTCAAGCTGACAATCTCCGTGGGATCGACCCTTACTCACGTAAGGTATTACTTGGACGACCCAGTGCACTTGCTGGTTAGTTGTGTGGAATTGCAAAAGTGTGATTTGCAATTTCGTGCACCAGTCACCTTTGTGGTTGCCCCACTGGTTTGGCATCAACCTCTATCCTGATCTTGTGCATGCATCGGGTTGGGATAATTTCTTTCAAGTCGCCTATGGTCCATCCGAGAGCTATTTTGTGTGTCTTCAACACCTGAATCAGTGCTTCTTCCTCTTGTTGCTTCAGGGAAGAACTTATGATCACAGGGTAAGTGTCTCCATCTCCTAGAAACACGTATTTCAAGGATGATGGTAGCGGTTTAAGGTCGAGTTTGGGAGGTCCATCCTCCACCTTAGGCCCTTCTGAAGCCTTCTCTTGCTCTCCTGACGCCTCTTGGTCAGGGATGGCATCTTCAAGGATGTTAATCAACTCCTTCTCTAAGCTATCAATTGTGTGTATCTCTTTCTCCAAGGAATCGATGATATCAATTTTCATGCACTCCTTTGGTGTATCAGGGTATTGCATGGCCTTGGTGGCATCTAGTACAAACTTATCCTCATTGACTCTCAGGGTCACTTTTCCTTTTTCTACATAGATGAGGGTTCTTCCTGTGGCCAAAAAAGGTCTTCCTAGAATAATGGACACATTCTTGTGTTATTCTATATTCAAGACTTCAAAGCCTGTAAGGAATGCAAAGGGCCCAACCCTTACAATCAGGTCTTCAATCACTCCTGATGGAATCTTGGCCGACCCGTCAGCCAGCTAAAGGCATATGCGGGTGGGCTTGACTTCTCGGATAAGTCCGAGTTTCTTTATCAGTGAGGAAGGTATTAAATTGATACTCGCCTCAACATCACAGAGAGCCTTCCTTGTGCAGGCGTCTCAAAAGTTGTAGGGTATCACGAAACTTCCAGGATCCTGTAGCTTTTCTAATAGGTCTCTCTAGATGACTGCACTGTACTCTTCGTTGAGGAAGACTGTCTCTACTTCCCTCCAGTCCTTCTTGTGGCTTAATATGTCCTTCATGAACTTTGTATAAGAGGGTATTTGTTCAAAGGTATTTGTCCAATGTCTTGAGGTAGTCTGCAAATCTAGTAAACTTCTTACCGTTTTCCGTTTAGCGGAGTTTTTGAGGATATGGCATCCTGGTTCTGTACTCAGGTTCGCTGAGAGGTGCGAAGGGGATGTCCATAATGCCAGACTGAAGAGTACTAGCTGGCTTAGGAGGGATGTTCTTTAAATGGGCACCTGCTTGTTGTTCCCCAGCTCCACGTTCAACGCTTAGGCTGCTCCCTTCCTGGCGTTGAATTTCAGTATAACCCCCTTTTGGGCGTTGGATGCCCTTGTTGACCCATGCGAGGGCGTTGAACGCCAATGTTGCTCCCCTCTGGGTGTTCAATGCCCTGGATCATGCCTTGGGATGCTGTTTTTCCATTTTCTGATGTTCCACTGTCATGAGATTGGCTATTTAGTATCCTTCCACTCGTCAACTGGATGGCTTGGCACTCTTCTCTTATCTGGTTAGATAAGTATTGTTCATCCTGATTCAGCCGTGCCTCTATATTCTTGTTGGACGTACGGGTTTCTTGCAACATTTCTTGCAGACTTAGCAATTGTTGTGTGAGAGCTTTATTACTGGGTTAATGATTCACCCTGTTTAGGAGGGTCTGACTCAGTGTATACTGCTTTAAGCTCTCTGTTCATTGCAGTTTCACCAAATGAGTATAGATACTGGTTACTGGCGACTATCTCAATGAGTTCATGAGCCTCTTCAACTGTCTTTTTCATGTGAATAGAACCACCTGCATAAAGATGTAGGGACATCTTGACTCTCTTTGTGAGTCCATAATAGAAAATGTCCAGTTTCACGCATTTTGAAAACATTTCTGTGGAGTATTTTCGTAGCATCATTTTGTACCTTGGTGCACGAAATTGTCATGTCCAGGCTCGAACAATCCCTGGTAATGGCTCCAAAGCTTGGTGCTTTGATCTTAATTCATAATTGTCACAACTTCGATACAACTAACCAGCAAGTGCACTGGGTCGTCCAAGTAATACCTTACGTGAGTAAGGGTCGAATCCCACGGAGATTGTTGGCATGAAGAGGATGCTCCCATTCTGGGCGTTCAGCGCCAGAACTATGCTCTGTTCTGGCGTTTGAACGCCAGGCAGATGCTCCTCCAGGGTTTGATTTTTCTTCTGCTGTTTTTGATTCCGTTTTCAATTTTTCTATTTATTTAGTGACTCCACATGATCATGAACCTAAGAAAACATGAAAAATAAGAATTAGATAAACATTGGGTTGCCTCCCAACAAGCGCTTCTTTAATGTCAATAGCTTGACAGTGGGCTCTCATGGAGCCTCACAGATGTGCAGAGCTTTGTTGAGAATCTCCAACACCAAACTTAGAGTTTGGATATGGGAGTTCAACACCAAACTTAGAGTTTGGTTGTGGCCTCCTAACACCAAACTTAGAGTTTGACTGTGGGGGCTCTGGTTGACTCTGCTTGGAGAGAAGCTTTTTCTGCT
>NC_029792.2:35150534-35154510 GCF_000816755.2 Arachis ipaensis
TATACCACAGTATAGGGATCCCTTTGTAAGTAGAAGAAGAGGGGGAGATAAAGGATGTGATGTAAGGGAAGAAACACAACTGTACCAATGGAAGAGATGTGAGGTGAGATGTTAGGATATGAATGAATAAATAGAATAGGATGAGAGAGAAGGAGGGAATTTTCGAAAATTATTTTTGAAGAGGAGTTAGTGATTTTTGAAAATGGTTTTTGAAAAATTGTTAGTAATTTTCGAAAATTAAGTTTTAAAAATTAAAATAATTAATAAATTAAAAAGAAATTTTGAAAAAGAGGGAAGATATTTTCGAAAATGAGAGAGAGAGAGTTAGTTAGGTGGTTTTGAAAAAGTTAAGAAACAAACAAAAAGTTAGTTAGTTAGTTGAAACAAATTTTGAAAAGATAGGAAGTTAGGAAGTTAGAGAAGATATTTTGAAATCAAATTTTTGAAAAAGATAAGATGAGAAGATATTTTTGAAAAGATATGATAGAAATTTGTTTTTGAAAAAGATTTTATTTTTAAAATCACAATTAATGACTTGATTCATAAGAAATCACAAGATATCTGCTATCTTCATCCAATCAGTCTTACTCCTTTCCATGGCTGGCTGTATGTGATACATCACCACTGTCAATGGCTACTTTCAGTCATCTCTCGGGAAAATGATCCAGTCCTTTTTCAACCTCTGAATCTGATTTTTGCTCAAGTCCCTCAATTTCAGCCAGAAAATACCTGAAATCACAGAAAAACACACAAACTCATAGTAAACTCCAGAAATGTGAATTTATCATAAAAACTAATGAAAACATCCCTAAAAGTAACTAGATCCTACTAAAAACATACTAAAAACAGTGTCAAAAAGCGTATAAATTATCCGCTCATCATACCTCTCCCAAGCATCATAGATAGACTCACTCTCTTCTTGCTTGAAATTTTGAATATCCAGTCTTAGCTGGGTTAACTTCCTTGGGAGAAAGTATTTGTTCAGAAATTTGTCTACCAGCTTATTCCATGTTTTCAAGCTTGACTTGGGTTGGGTATCCAACCACCTTCTTGCTTGATCTTTCATAGCAAATAGGAATAGTAGCAGCCTGTAGACATCTTGGTCTATTCCTTCAGCTTGTACTGTATTAGAAATCCACAGGAAATCTGCAAGGAAATATGTGGGCTCCTCTTGTGGGAGTCCCTGGAACTGGCAGTTTTGCTGCACTAAAGTGATGAGCTATGAGTTGAGCTCAAAGTTTGCTGATCGAATAGGAGGTATGCAAATGCTTCTTTCATAGAAATCAGGAGTGGGGGCAGTATAAGACCCCAGGGTTCTTCTGGGTTGTGTATTCCCAATTGGGTCCATAGTGGACTCTTCCTGCTTCTGCTTACACATATGGTAAGCAAGAAAAGATGGGAGTGTCTATGTCACAGTATAGAGCTCCGAGTAGATGTCCAAGATGTCCAATTTGAAATAAAAAAGTTTAAAAAATTTTAATAGATTTTTAAATTTAATTTTGAAATTTTAAAGGAGATAAGAGAACAAAATTTTTGAAAAGAAAAGATAAGATAAAGATTTAAAAAGTCAAACAAAAACAAAAAGACAACTAATAAGACACCAAACTTAAATTTTTTTTAAATTAAACCACACTAATTTTGAAAATTTTGAAAGACAAACACTGAAAGACACCAAACTTAAAGCTTTTGAAATCAAACAACGAAAACTAATAACAATAGTTCGAATACCAAGAAGAAAGCAAGAACAATTTTCAAAACTAAGAAAAGAAATATCACAAAGACAAAAAGGACACCAAATTTAAAAGTTGACACAAGACTTAAACAAAAGAAAAAGTTTTTTTTTTTTGAAAATTTTCGAGATAAAGAAAACAAGAAACACAATTAAAAGGAAAACAGTAAAAGTACCTGATCTAAGGAACAAAATAACCATTAGTTTGTCAATCACAAATAACCCCGGCAACGGTGCCAAAAACTTGGTGCGCGAAATTGAACTCCGCACAACTTAACTGGCAAGTGCACTGGGTCATCCAAGTAATACCTTAGGTGAGTGAGGGTCAAATCCCACGAGGATTGCTAGATTGAGCAAGATGTGGTTATCCTGCAAATCTTAGTCAGGCGAATAGAAAGATATTTGTTGGTTGTTGTAGGCGCTTAAACAAGCAAAAACAATAAAAAGTAGAAACACTGATTAGAGATCAGTTAAGATTTCAGAGATGCTTCTTCTGCTGGATTGACACGCCGTACTCACTACTCCAATGATGAATGATTCCTTCAATGGCAAGGCTATAAGTGATTAAGCCATTGGTCATGATCATTAATCTCCTCAGGTCCAAATCAACATCTAAACGGACTAGATCAACCTGGGAGAGGGTGAAGCATACACAACTCAATCTCTTGACGATCCTACTCAAAACGCCACAGACAAGGTCAGATCTTCCGAATCGAAGGCTGGCGCTCTTATGGTTCTAGCCCTTAAAACCACAGGAACCTTAATTACCCTTGACTAACGGGGTTCTATGTCACATACCCCAATTAGCCCAGAAAACTTATTGGAACCTGTGATGCATTCTCAAGTTATAGCTCAGTATTACCTGGGTCAGGACTCGTAAAGAACTCATGTAGAATCGAGATTCATAAGGATGAAGGACGACAATGCATCATTGATGAGCGGATAATTTATACGCTTTTTGGCATTGTTTTTACATAGTTTTTAGTATGATTTAGTTAGTTTTTAGTATATTTTTATTAGTTTTTAAATAAAAATCACATTTCTAGACTTTACTATGAGTTTGTGTGTTTTTCTGTGATTTCAGGTATTTTCTGGCTGAAATTGAGGGACTTGAGCAAAAATCAGATTCAGAGGTTGAAGAAGGACTGCAGATGCTTTTGGATTCTGACCTCCTTGCACTCAAAGTAGATTTTCTGGAGCTACAGAAGTCCAAATGGCGCGCTCTTAATTGCGTTGGAAATTATACATCCAGGGCTTTCCAGCAATATATAATAGTCCATACTTTGCCCGAGTTTAGATGACGCAAACTGGCGTTCAACGCCAGCTCTCTGCCCTATTCTAGAGTTAAACGCCAGAAACAGGTTACAAACTGGCGTTCAACTCCAAGGAAGACCACTACACGTGAAAGCTTCAACGCTCAGCCCAAGCACACACCAAGTGGGCCCCGGAAGTGGATTTCTGCATCATTTACTCATTTCTGTAACCCTAGTAACTAGTTTAGTATAAATAGAACTTTTTACTATTGTATTTATATCTTTGGATCATCTTTGGACGTTTAGTTCTGAGATCATGGAGGTTGGCCTCTCGGCCATGCCTAGACCTTGTTCTTATGTATTTTCAACGGTAGAGTTTCTACACACCAGAGATTAAGGTGTGGAGCTCTGCTGTTCCTCATGAATTAATGCAAAGTACTATTGTTTTCTATTCAACTCAAACCTATTTCTTATCTAAGATATACACTTGTTCTTCAACCTGAGGAAGGTGATGATCCGTGACACTCATCACCATTCTCACTTATGAACGCGTGCCTGACAACCACCTCCGTTCTACTTGCAATCACTTAAGTGCATATCTCTTAGCCTTCTGGTTCATGACGCATGGTTTCCTCGTTTGACAACCGAGCCTTCCATTCCATGAGATCAGAGTCTTCGTGGTATAGGCTAGAATTATTGGTGGCCATTCTTGAGATCCGAAAAGTCTAAACATTGTCTGTGGTATTCCGAGTAGGATCCGGGAAGGGATGGCTGTGACGAGCTTCAAACTCGCGAGTGCTGGGTGTAGTGACAGACGCAAAAGGATGACTGAATCCTATTCCAGTATGGTCGAGAACCGACAGATGAATAGCCGTGCGGTGACAGCGCATTTTAGACCATTTTCACTGAGAGGACGGGATGTAGCCCTTGACGACGGTGATGCCCTGCATAAGCTTGCCATGGAAAGGAGTAGGAATGATTGGATGAAGACATC
>NC_029792.2:35154516-35180584 GCF_000816755.2 Arachis ipaensis
GGAACGAAAGCATCTCTATACGCTTATCTGAAATTCTCACCAATAAATTACATAAGTATCTCTATCCTAGTTTATATTTTAATTATGCTTTAATTATCAATTCTCTATAGCCAATTGAATCCGCCTGACTGAGATCTATAAGGTGACCATAGCTTGTTTCAAGTCGACAATCTCCATGGGATCGACCCTTACTCACGTAAGGTTTATTACTTGGACGACCCAGTGCACTTGCTGGTTAGTTGTGCGAAGTTGTCACAAAGTGTGTGAATTACGTTCCGAGCACCAAGTTTTTGGCGCCGTTGTTAAGGATCACAATTTCGTGCACCAAGTTTTTGGCGCCGTTGCCGGGGATTGTTCGAGTTTGGACAACTAACGGTTCATCTTGTTGCTCAGATTAGGTAATTTTATTTTAATTTTAAGCTTTTTGTTTTTATTATTCTTATTTTTGAAAATAAATAAATAAATAAAAATAAATATTTTCAAAAATATATTTTTCTTTAGAATTTTTAAGAATGAATTCTAGTGTTTCATGATGATTTATTGAATCCTGGCTGGCTGTAAGCCATGTCTAATCTTTTGGACCGGGGTTTCAACTTATCATCACAAGAGCTTGTTGATCTTCACCCATTTGGCAGTTACACACATAGTTGTTATATACATGGGAGGTAGGCAATGTCTGCTAAAGCTTGGTTAGCCATTGGCCATGTCTAGTATTTTGGACCGAAGCTTTCACTGAAAGCTTCGCTGGCTAGTGAGCCATTTCTAATTCCTGGACCGAAGCTTTAGACTAACATTGCATGATTCCTGGAATTCTCTTTAAAAATTTTGAAATCCTTATTTTTATTTTTCCAATTAATTTTCGAAAAAAAATCCAAAAAAATTAATAAAATCATAAAAACCAAAAATAATTTTGTGTTTCTTGTTTGAGTCTTGTGTCAAATTTTAAGTTTGGTGTCAATTGCATGTTTTTAAAATTTGTGCATTTTTCGAAAACTCATGCATGTGTTGTTCATGATCTTCAAGTTGTTCTTAACAAGTCTTCTTGTTTGATCTTCATATTTTCTTGTTTTGTGTCTTTTCTTGTTTTTCATATGCATTTTCAATTTGTTAGTGTCTTAACATTAAAAATTTTTAAGTTTGGTGTCTTGCATGTTTTTCTTTTCTTAAAAATTTTCAAAAATAAGTTCTTGATGTTCATCATGATCTTCAAATTGTTCTTGGTGTTCATCTTGACATTCATAGTGTTCTTGCATGCATCATTTGTTTTGATCCAAAACTTTCATGCATTGAGTCCTTTTCTTGTTTTTCTCTTCCATCATTAAAAATTCAAAAATAAAAAAAATATCTTTTCCTTTTTCACTCATAATTTTCGAAAATTGAGTTGACTTTTTCAAAAATTTTTAAAATTCAATTGTTTCTTATGAGTCAAATCAAATTTTCAATTTGAAAATCTTATCTTTTTCAAAATCTTTTTTTTTTCAAAAATCAAATCTTTTTCATTTTTCTTTCATAATTTCGAAAATTTCAAATTTATTTTCAAAAATCTTTTTTTTATCTCTATTTCATATTTTCGAAATTAATGCTAACAATTAATGTGATTGATTCAAAAATATTAAGTTTGTTACTTGCCTAGTAAGAAAGGTTCCATCTTTAAATTTTAAAATCATATCTTTTTGTTTCTTGTTAGTCAAGTAATCAACTTTAATTTTCAAAATCAAATCTTTTTAAATTTCTTTTTCAAATCTTTTTCAAAATAAATTTCAATCACATCTTTTTCAAAATTAATTTCAAAATCTTTTCTAACTTCTTATCTTTTCAAAATTTGATTTTCAAATCTTGTTCAATTAACCACTTAACTTTTTGTTTGATTTTTATCTTTTTCAAAACTACCTAACTAATTCTCTCTCTAATTTTCGAAAATTCCTTCCCTCTTTTTCAAAATTCCTTTTTAATTAATTAATTGTTTTAAATTTTAATTTAATTTAATTTCATTTTAAAATTTTCGAATTTTAACTTTAATTTTTAAATTAAAAACAAAAATTTTTATTTTATTTTGTTTAATTTTTGAATTCTTTCCTCTCTCATCTCCTTCTAATTATTTATTTATCTACTAACACCCCTCTTTCACTCAAAAATTTGAACCCACACCTCTCCCCTGTGTTTGGATTCTTATCTTTTTCTTTTGCTACTCTTCTCTTCTTATACTTTCATAAGGAATCTCTATACTGTGACATAGAGGATTCCATATTTTCTTTTCTGTTTTCTTCTTTTTCATATGAGCAGGAACAAGGATAAGAACATTCTTGTTGAAGCTGATCCTGAACCTGAAAGAACTCTGAAGAGGAAGCTAAGGGAAGCTAAAGCACAACTCTCTGGAGAAAATCTGACAGAAATTTTCAAAAAAGAAGGAGACATGGCCGAAAATAATAAAAATGCAAGGAAGATGCTTGGTGACTTTACTGCACCAAATTTCAATTTACATGGAAGAAGCATCTCAATCCCTGCCATTGGAACAAACAATTTTGAGCTAAAGCTTCAATTAGTTTCTCTGATGCAACAGAACTGCAAGTTTCATGGACTTCCATCAGAAGATCCTTTTCAGTTCTTAACTGAATTCTTGCAGATCTGTGATACTGTTAAGACCAATGGGGTTGACTCCGAGGTCTACAGGCTTATGCTTTTCCTGTTTGCTGTAAGAGACAGAGCTAGAATATGGTTGGACTCTCAACCTAAGGATAGCCTGAACTCTTGGGATAAGCTGGTCACGACTTTCTTAGCCAAGTTCTTTCCTCCTCAAAAGCTTAGCAAGCTTAGAGTGGATGTTCAAACCTTTAAACAGAAAGAAGGTGAATCCCTCTATGAAGCTTGGGAGAGATATAAGCAACTGACCAAAAAGTGTCATTCTGACATGCTTTCAGAATGGACCGTCCTAGATATATTCTATGATGCTCTGTCTGAATTATCAAAGATGTCATTGGACCATTCTACAGGTGGATCCATTCACCTAAAAAAAATGTCTGCAGAAGCTCAAGAACTCATTGACATGGTTGTAAATAACCAGTTCATGTACACTTCTGAAAGGAATCCTGTGAGTAATGGGACGCCTCAGAGGAAGGGAGTTCTTGAAATTGATACTCTGAATGCCATATTGGCTCAGAATAAAATATTGACTCAGCAAGTCAATATGATTTCTCAGAGTCTGAATGGATTGCAAGCTGCATCCAACAGTACTATAGAGGCATTTTCTGAAGAAGAAGCTTATGATCCTGAGAACCCTGCAATAGCAGAGGTGAATTACATGGGGGACCCTATGGAAATTTCTATAATCCCTCATGGAGAAATCATCCAAATTTCTCATGGAAGGATCAACAAAAGCCTCAACAAGGCTTTAATAATGGTGGAAGAAACAGGTTTAGCAATAGCAAGCCTTTTCCATCATCCACTCAGCAACAGACAGAGAATTCTGAGCAGAATCCATCTAGCTTAGCAAATATAGTCTCTGATCTATCTAAGGCCACTCTAAATTTCATGAATGAAACAAGGTCCTCCATTAGAAATTTGGAGGCACAAGTGGGCCAGCTGAGTAAAAGGGTCACTGAAACTCCTCCTAGTACTCTCCCAAGCAATACAGAATAAAATCCAAAAAGAGAGTGCAAGGCTATTGATTTAACTATCACGGCCGAACCTACAAGGGAGGAGGAGGACGTGAATCCTAGTGAGGAAGACCTCCTAGGATGTTCAGTGGCCAATAGGGAGTTTCCCTTTGAGGAACCAAAGGAATCTGAGGCTCATCTAAAGACCATAGAGATTCTATTGAACCTCCTTCTACCCTTCATGAGCTTTGATGAGTGTTCATCTTCTGAAGAAAATGAAGACATTGCTGAAGAGTAAGTTGCTCAATATTTAGGAGCAATCATGAAGCTGAATGCCAAATTATTTGGTAATGAGACTTGGGAGGATGAACCTCCATTGCTCATCAAGGAACTAAATGCCTTGGTTCAGCAAACTCTACCTCAAAAGAAATAGGATCCTGGTAAATTCCTAATTTCCTGTAACATAGGCACCATAACCTTTGAGAAGGCTCTGTGTGACCTGGGGTCAGGAATAAACTAAATGCCACTCTCTGTAATGGAGAAACTTGGGATCTTTGAGGTGCAAGCTGCCAGAATCTCATTAGAGATAGTAGACAACTCAAGAAAACAGGCTTATGGACTAGTAGAGGACGTGCTAGTAAAGGTTGAAGGCCTTTACATCCTGCTGATTTCATAATCCTAGACATTGGGAAGGATGAGGATGAATCCATCATCCTTGGAAGACCCTTCGAAGCCACAGCAAGAGCTGTGATTGATGTAGACAGAGGAGAATTGGTCCTTCAACTGAATGAGGACAACCTTGTGTTTAAAACTCAAGGATCTCCTTCTGTAACTATGGAGAGGAAGCATGAAAAGCTTCTCTCACTGCAGAGTCAACCAAAGGCCCCACAGTCAAACTCTAAGTTTGGTGTTGGGAGGCCACAACCAAACTCTAAGTTTGGTGTTGAATCCCCACATTCAAACTCTAAGTTTGGTGTTGGAAGGTCCCAACAATGCTCTGAACATCTGTGAGGCTCCATGAGAGCTCACTGTCAAGCTATTAACATTAAAGAAGCACTTGTTGGGAGGCAACCCAATGTTATTTAATTATATCTATTTTATTTTTTATTTCTATTTCGTGTTTTATTAGGTTGATGATCATGTGGAGTCACAAAAACTACAAAAAAATAAAAAATAAAATAAAAAATAGCATAAAAAATAGCACACCCTGGAGGAGGAGCATTCTGGCGTTTAAACGCCAGAAACAAGCATCTTTCTGGCGTTTAACGCCAGAAACAAGCACCAAGCTGAAGTTTAACGCCAGAAACAAGAATCTATCTGGCGTTAAACGCCAGAAATAGGCTACTTTTGGGCGTTTAATGCCAAAAACAAGCAGCAGTCTGGCGTTAAACGCCAGGATTGCACAGCAAGGGCGTTTTACACGCCTAGTTGGAGTAGGGATGTTAAGTCCTTGACCCACTGAATCTGTGGACCCCACAGGATCCCCTCAGGATCTGTGGACCCCACAGGATCCCTACATTTTCTTTTCTCTTCTTCACACCTTTTCATAACTCTCTTCCACAAATACCCCTCACCAATCACTCTTCCCCATCACCTCTTCACCACTCACATCCATCCTCTCTTCCCCATAAATCCCACCTACCTCCAAAATTCAAACTCTTTTCCCTCCCATACCCAACCCTAATGGCCGAACCCTAATCCTTCCCCCACTCCTATATAAACCCCTCTTTCCTTCTTCATTTTCACACAACACAACTCTTTCTTCTTACCCTTGACCGAATACACACATCTCTCCCTCTCCTCCATTCTTTTCCTTCTTCTCCATCTTTCTTTCTTCTTTTGCTCGGGGATGAGCAAACATTTAAGTTTAGTTTGGTGAAAAGCATTGCTTTTTGTTTTTCCATAACCATCAATGGCACCTAAAGCCAGAGAATCCTCAAGAAAGAGGAAAGGGAAGGCAATTGCTTCCACCTCTGAGTCATGGGAGATGGAGAGATTCATCTCAAAGGTCCATCAAGACCACTTCTATAAAGTGTGCCCAAGAAGAAAGTGATCCCTGAGGTTCCTTTCAAGCTCAAAAAGAATGAGTATCTGGAGATCCGACTTGAGATCCAAAGAAGAGGTTGGGAAGTTCTCACCAACCCCATTCAACAAATCGGAATTTTAATGGTTCAAGAGTTCCATGCAAACGCATGGATCACTAGGAACCATGATCAAAGTGTGAACCCAAATCCAAAGCATTGGCTCACCATGGTTCGGGGGAAATACTTAGATTTCAGTCCAAAAAATGTAAGGCTGGCGTTCAACTTGCCAATGATGGAAGAAAATGCACGCCCCTACACTAGAAGGGTCAAATTTGATCAAAGGTTGGACCAAGTCCTCATGGACATATGTGTAGAAGGAGCTCAATGGAAGGTTGACTCAAGAGGCAAGCCGGTTCATATAAGAAGACTGGACCTTAAGCCTGTAGCTAGAGGATGGTTGGAGTTTATTCAACGCTCAATCATTCCTACTAGCAACCGGTCTGAAGTTACTATAGACCGGGCCATCATGATCCATAGTATCATGATTGGGGAGGAAGTGGAAGTTCATGAGATTATACCTCAAGAACTCTATAAGGTGGCTGATAAGTCTTCCACTTTGGCAAGGTTAGCCTTTCCTCACCTCATTTGTCATCTCTGCAATTCGGCTGGAATTGACATAGAGGGAGACATTCTCATTGAAGAGGATAAGCCCATCACTAAGAAAAGGATGGAGCAAACAAGAGATCATGGACCTCAACAAGAGCAGGAGGAGATTTCTCACCATGAAATCCCTGAAATGCCTCAGGGGATGCACTTTTTTCCACAAAACTATTGGGAGCAAATCAACACCTCCCTAGGAGAATTAAGTTCCAACATGGGACAACTAAGGATGGAGCACCAAGAGCACTCCATCATCCTCCATGAGATTAGAGAAGATCAAAGAGCTATGAGGAAGGAACAACAAAGGCAAGGAAGAGACATAGAGGAGCTCAAAAGCACCATTGGTTCTTCAAGAAGAGGAAGACGCCACCCTCACTAAGGTGGACCTGCTCCTTAATCTCCTTGTTCTTATTTTCCTGTTTTCCATTTACTATGCTTTATGTTTTATTTATGTTTGTGTCTTATTACATGATCATTAGTATTTAAGTTTCTATGCCTTAAAGTTATGAATGTCCTAGGAATCCATCACCTCTCTTAAATGAAAAATGTTTTAATTACAAAAGAACAAGAAGTACATGATTTTGAATTCATCCTTGAAATTAGTTTAATTATTTTGATGTGGTGACAATACTTTTTGTTTTCTGAATGAATGCTTGAACAATGCATATGTCTTTTGAATTTGTGGTTTATGAATGTTAAATATGTTGGCTCTTGAAAGAATGACGAAAAAGGAAAAATGATATTTGATGATCTGAAAAATCATAAAAATGATTCTTGAAGCAAGAAAAACCAGTGAATAGAGAAAAGCTTGCAAAAAAAAAAAGAAAAGAAAAATGGCGAAAAAAAAAGAAAGAAAAAGAAAAAGCAAGCAGAAAAAGCTAATAGCCCTTAAAACCAAAAGGCAAAGGTAATAAAAAGGATCCAAGGCTTTGAGCATCAGTGGATAGGAGGGCCTAAAGGAATAAAATCCTGGTCTAAGCTGCTAAACCAAGCTATCCCTAACCATGTGCTTGTGGCGTGAAGGTGTCAAGTGAAAACTTGAGACTGAGCGGTTAAAGTCAAGGTCCAAAGCAAAAAAAGAGTGTGCTTAAGAACCCTGGACACTTCTAATTGGGGACTTTAGCAAGACTGAGTCACAATCTGAAAAGGTTCACCCAGTTATGTGTCTGTGGCACTTATGTATCCGGTGGTAATACTGGGAAACAAAGTGCTTAGGGCCACGGCCAAGACTCATAAAGTAGTTGTGTTCAAGAATCAAGATTCTGAACTAGGAGAATCAATAACACTATCTGAATTCTGAGTTCCTATAGATGCCAATCATTCTGAACTTCAATGGATAAAGTGAGATGCCAAAACTATTCAAGAGGCAAAAAGCTACTAGTCCCGCTCATCTGATTGGAGCTAAGTTTCATTGATATTTTGGAATTTATAGTATATTCTCGTGTTTTTATCCTATTTGATTTTCATTTTCTTGGGGACAAGCAACAATTTAAGTTTGGTGTTGTGATGAGCGGATAATTTATACGCTTTTTGGCATTGTTTTTACATAATTTTTAGTATGATTTAGTTAGTTTTTAGTATATTTTTATTAGTTTTTAAATAAAATCACATTTCTGGACTTTACTATGAGTTTGTGTGTTTTTCTGTGATTTCAGGTATTTTCAGGCTGAAATTGAGGGACTTGAGCAAAAATCAGATTCAGAGGTTGAAGAAGGATGCAGATGCTGTTGGATTCTGACCTCCCTGCACTCAAAGTGGATTTTCTAGAGCTACAGGAGTCCAAATGGCGCGCTCTTACTTGCGTTAGAAATTAGACATCCAGATCTTTCCAAAAATATATAATAGTTCATACTTTGTCCGAGTTTAGACGATGCAAACTGGCGTTCAACGCCAGCTCTCTACCCTATTCTAGAGTTAAACGCCAGAAACAGCTTGCAAAGCAGAGTTAAACGCCAGAAACAGGTTACAAACTGGCGTTCAACTCCAAGGAAGACCTCTACATGTGAAAGCTTCAATGTTCAGCCCAGGCACACACCAAGTGGGCCCCGGAAGTAAATTTCTGCATCATTTACTCATTTCTGTAACCCTAGTAACTAGTTTAGTATAAATAGAACTTTTTACTATTGTATTTATATCTTTGGATCATCTTTGGATGTTTAGTTCTGAGATCATGGAGGCTGGCCTCTCGGCCATGCCTAGACCTTGTTCTTATGTATTTTCAACGGTAGAGTTTCTACACACCATAGATTAAGGTGTGGAGCTCTGCTGTTCCTCATGAATTAATACAAAGTACTATTATTTTTCTATTCAACTCAAACCTATTTCTTATCTAAGATATACACTTGTTCTTCAACCTGAGGAAGGTGATGATCCGTGACACTCATCACCATTCTCACCTATGAACACGTGCCTGACAACCACCTCCGTTCTACTTGCAATCGCTTAAGTACATATCTCTTAGCCTTCTGGTTCATGACGCATGGTTGCCTCGCCTGACAACCGAGCCTTCCATTCCATGAGATCAGAGTCTTCGTGGTATAGGCTAGAATTATCGGCGGCCATTCTTGAGATCCGGAAAGTCTAAACCTTGTTTGTGGTATTCCGAGTAGGATCTGGGAAGGGATGGCTGTGACGAGCTTCAAACTCGCGAGTGCTGGGCGTAGTGACAGACGCAAAAGGATGACTGAATCCTATTCCAGTATGATCGAGAACCGACAGATGAATAGCTGTGCGGTTACAGCGCATTTTGGACCATTTTCACTGAGAGGATGGGATGTAGCCATTGACGATGGTGATGCTCTGCATAAGCTTGCCATGGAAAGGAGTAGGAATGATTGGATGAATACATCAGAAAAGCAGAGGTTCAGGAGGAAAGAAAGCATCTCTATACGCTTATCTGAAATTTTCACCAATAAATTACATAAGTATCTCTATCCTAGTTTATATTTTAATTATGCTTTAATTATCAATTCTCTATAGCCAATTGAATCTGCCTGACTGAGATCTACAAGGTGACCATAGCTTGTTTCAAGCCGACAATCTCCGTGGGATCGACCCTTACTCACGTAAGGTTTATTACTTGGACGACCCAGTGCACTTGCTGGTTAGTTGTGCGAAGTTGTGACAAAGTGTGTGAATTACGTTCCGAGCACCAAGTTTTTGGCGCCGTTGTTAAGGATCACGATTTCATGCACCAATCATAGAATAGAATCAAACATGTATTGGAATAGAAAAGTAGTTGTCTTAATCCATATGAATCAGCCGAGCTCCTAACCTTAACCTAGGAGGTTTAGTTGCTCATACTGGACAGAAAATAGTATCAAATGTTCTGAGGGGCTGAAGATTCTAAACAAGGGTGATCTTTGCCTTTATATACTAAACTAAAAGAAATAGAAATTACAAAATAAACTATACTAAGCTAAGGTGCAAAAATCCACTTCTGGGCCCACTTTGGTTGAGTGTTTGGGTTGAGCTGGCGTTTAGCTGGGAAGAGTGGGCATTGAACACCCACTAAAGGGTAGATGTGTTGTTTCCTTGCTTCCTTTGGGGCGTTGAACGCAGGTTTGGGCGTTCAACATTGGCCTAGATCCTCCTGGGGCATTGAACGCCAGAAAGGGGGAAATTGGGCATTAAATGCCCAAAATGGGCAGTCTTCTCCAAAGAAAAGTATAGACTATTAGTCATTGCTAGAAATCCCTGGAAGTTAGGTTTCTAATGTCATTAAGAACGCGTCATTTGAACCTTTATAACTCTATAAATACTTGTTTTAATGCAGGGAGGTCAGAATCTGACAGCATCTGCTATGCTTTCCTTGCCTTGGAATCAGACTTTGCCAAAATTCGTCAATTTCAATCAGAAATTACCTGAAATCATAAGAAAACATAAAAACTCAAAGTAGAATCCAAAAATGTGAATTTTGCACTAAAACATAATAAAACTTCACAAAATATAGCTAAAACACTATGAAAATAACATAAAAAAGCGTATAAAATATCTACTCATTAATTACCAAGCATTGGGAAGAGGAACAAGCAAACACCCTCACAAGAGAATCAATGCAAATTCATACAAAAGAATGTGAGGGAATCATTCAAAGGAGTCTATATCCCAGTGAAGTAGAGAACTCTCCACCCTCACACATGGAAGAAAAAGAAGATGCACAAAAAAAAGAAGGTTGTTGGAGAGAAAAACATTTGTGGGAATTTATACTCCAATGAAGCAGAGAAATACATAGAGGGTAGGTTCATTGAACCACCAATTCTAGAGGTTTTTGATGCAGGGTACACTCCACCCATCACACAACACCCAATTCCTGAATCCAGAGTGGTAGAGATTATTAAGGAATCTACTGAAAAGGGGACTGTGACCAAGGAACCAAAGATGATTGATAAAACCCTATTTTATAATTCATCTTGTGCTTAATTGAGTGTTTTTTATCAATTCTTGACCCACTTATTCATGTAAATTGCATGGTTTTACTATTCCTTCCTTATTTTATGATATATGTGAAAACATGTTTCCTATGCTTTAAAAATATTAAATTTAATTATCCTTTATTACCATTCGATGCCGTGATTTGTGTGTTAAGTATTTTCAAGTTTCATAGGGCAGGAATGGCTTAGAGGACAGAAAGAAAACATACAAAAATGGAAGAAAAGCACAAAAATGGAGTTTTGAAGAAAAAGGTAGCGACGCGCACACATGGACGACGCGGACGCGTGCCTAGCTCAAAACGCAAGCGACGCGAACACATGGACGACGCGAACGCGTGCCTTGAGCAGAACGCAATTGACGCGGACGCATGACTGACGCGTACACGTGACAAGGAAAAGCTCGAGATGACGCGAATGCATGACCCACGCGCACGCGTGACAGACGCCACATGCAGGAATCTGCAGAAAACGCCTTCAGCGATTTCTGGGCCCCTTTTTGGCCCAGATCCAAGTCCAGAAACACATATTAGAGGCTATAAAGTAGGGGAATCCATCCACTCATAATAGAACACAATATAGAGAATATACACATATACATAATTTTAGGATTAGATGTAGTTTTAGAGAGAGAGGTTCTCTCCTCTCTCTTAGTATTAGGATTTAGGATTTCTATTATGTTTAGGCTACTTCTCTTCAATTACAGGTTCAATGTTCCTTTAAATTAGTTTCTACTTTTATTTATTTTATTACTTTAATTGTTATTTATCTTTCCAAATTGGCTTATGAACTTTTCCATGTTAAGATTTGAATGTTCTATTTAATATATTTTGAGGTATTTCAGAATTAAGATTGCTTTGATTATTTATGTTATGGATATTTTCAATTTAAATTAGACTTATTTCCCCTTTTGGTTTTGGTTGAGTAATTTGTGACACTTGAGTTATTAAACTCAGCAGTTTTGGTTTTGGTTTTGGATCCCTCTAAAGCTAGTCTTTTCGTAGGAGTTGACTAGGACTTAAGGAATCAAACTAATTAGTCCACTTGACTTTTCTTTATTTAGTAAGGGTTAACTAAGTGGGAGCAGAATCCAATTCTCATCATACCTGATAAGGATAACTGGGATAGGATTTCCAGTTCTTATACCTTGCCAAGAGATTTTCTAATTATTAATTTATTATTTTTTTTGCCATTTAAATTACTTGTTCCCTATTTCAAAAACCCAAAAATATATTTTTCCATAACCAATAATAAACACACCTCTCTGCAATTCCTTGAGAGACGATCCGAGGTTTAAATACTTCGGTTATAAATTTTATTGGGTTTTGTTACTTGTGACAACCAAACTTTTGTACGAAAGGATTCTCTGTTGGTTTAGAAACTATACTTACAACACGATTATATTTGTAAATTTCTTTACCGGCAGGAATCCAACCGTCAAAATGGCGCCGTTGCCGGGAAATTGCAAACGTGTGCCTTATTATTGGTTATTATAAATATTTTATTTTGCTTGTTTATTTGCTTTTATTTTTTGTTTTTAATTTGTATTAGCTACTATGAGTTCTCACCCCATCGCTTTGAGTTTGGTTCTAATGCTGTTGCAAGGAATGGAAATTATAACAGGAACATGCATCAAGGTCAAAACAATCAGAGATGGAAGGAGCCATAAGGATCTGATCAACCCTTTAGGCAATAACACCCCCCAAGATACCATGGACCACGACCATTCCACAATGCATGTCAAGACAATAGTTATGGTGGACCCTTCTGTAACAACCAACACCCACCAAACTACTATGGTCAAGAGCCATTCCGAGGTGCATACCAAGATGATAGGTATGGTGGACCCCCTTGTAATTACCGACAAGCCCCATCATATGCCTATGAACCACCTCCTCAACACAGCTTTGAACCACCACACTCACAAGCCCTCTACCACCATTCACCTCCATATAACCCTAACCCGTATCCACCCCAATTCCAACCCAATTACTCCCAAGAACCACCACTTCCCTATGCACCGTGTCCATATCCATCAACCCAAGAATCAAAAGAGCGTCTCAAGGAAACAGTGGAAAAATTTCATGCAACCCTTCACCAATTGAATCAAGCGATAAATCGATTACCTTCTCGACGTTCGGACACTCAAGGAACCCCCATGGCTTCATGTGGACAATCTAATAAAGAACATAGCATGAAGGAGATACTAGAAACTCCAATGGACAGTAAGGAGCATGACTTTGTACTGGAACAAATGGAGGAAGTTGTAATTATCGAAGAAGAAGAATTGGTTGAAGACTTAGGAGATGCTGAACCTCCATGGGAATCCAGAATTGAGGAGAATTCCGTCAAGAAATTTGCAATTGATGCTAAGAAAGATAGTGCACAACCCCCAAAGCAGGTATCTTATGAAGACCTGGACGGAACAACTCAACAAGCGAGTTTCCTCAATAATGATAATCACGATTCAAGTTCTCCTAATAATGAACTTGCATCTGCAAGTGAATTCTTTGAGATTGAAGAATCTTCCCTAAATGAATACGAAGATGATGCGGGGTAGACTTTTCTCAACCTCCAAATTATGACTCGAGTGATGAGGAAGATATCGAAGACTGTGATCAAGACGTGGTTGCAGATGAAGAAGATTGCAAAGAAGTGGAGGAATTCATAGAAGAATACAAGGGAGTAGAGCTTGCAAGACCACTGGAAACACCTATCCCAAGGCCATTACCATCCAATACAAACTTCAAGTGGGTAAAATCCTTAGCCTTTATCTTTACTTTTCCACTTGAATATGGTTTGCTTGAAACAGATGGCCAGCTTAGAGCTCTTTGCGGCATTAAGAGTAAGAGGGAAATAGCTCGTACTCAGAGTTGGTATGCAAGATTCAATGAGGTTCCACACTTCAATTTGAAGTGCAAGGATTGGTATCAAGTTCGATTGCATGCGTCTCGGAAGATGTTTGGTCATCTTAGTGAGAATACAACTTCCAAACCGCCCGGCTAGAAAAATATAAATCGAGATAAAGGCGGGTACAAAAGTGATGAGCGGATAATTTATACGCTTTTTGGCATTGTTTTTAGTATATTTTAGTTAATTTTTATTGTATTTTTATTATTTTTTAAATAAAAATCACATTTCTGGACTTTACTATGAGTTTGTGTGTTTTTCTGTGATTTCAGGTATTTTCTGACTGAAATTGAGGGACCTGAGCAAAAATCTGATTCAGAGGCTGAAAAAGGACTACAGATGCTGTTGGATTCTGACCTCCCTGCACTCGAAGTGGATTTTCTGGAGCTACAGAAGCCCAATGGCGCGTTCTCAATTGCGTTGGAAAGTAGACATCCTAAGCTTTCCAGCAATATATGATAATCTATACTTTGCCCAAGATTTGATGGCCCAAACCGGCATTCCAAGTCAGCATAAAAATTCTGGCATAAAATGCTAGAACTGGCACCAGAATTGGAGTTAAACGCCCAAACTGGCACCAAAGCTGGCGTTTAACTCCAGGAATAGCCTATGCACGTGAAAGCTTCAATGCTCAGCCCAAGCACACACCAAGTGGGCCCCGGGAGTGGATTTCTGCATCATTTACCTATTTCTGTAAACCCTAGGCTATTAGTTCATTATAAATAGGACCTTTTACTATTGTATTTTCATCTGGAGATCATCTTTAGATCATTTTGAGACTATCTTTGTATCACTTTGATCTCTTGATCATGTTTTGGGGGCTAGCCATTCGGCCATGCCTGGACCTTCATCACTTTTGTATTTTCAATGGTGGAGTTTCTACACCCCATAGATTAAGGTGTGGGGCTCTGCTGTTCCTCATGAATTAATGCAAAGTACTATTGTTTTTCTATTCAATTCAAGCTTATTCTTATTCTAAGATATTCGCTCGTACTTCAACCTGATGAATGTGATGATCCGTGACACTCATCATCATTTTCTCCTATGAACGCATGCCTGACAACCACTTCCGTTCTATCTGCAATAGCTTGAGTGTGTATCTCTTAGCCTCCTGGTTCACGACGCATGGTTGCCTCTCCTGACAACAGAGCCCTCCATTCCGTGAGATCAGAGTCTTCGTGGTATAAGCTAGAATCAATTGGCAGCATTCTTGAGATCCGGAAAGTCTAAACCTTGTCTGTGGTATTCCGAGTAGGATCTGGGATGGGATGACTGTGACGAGCTTCAAACTCGCGAGTGTTGGGCGTAGTGACAGATGCAAAAGGATCAATGGATCCTATTCCAACATGAGTGAGAACCGACAGATGATTAGCCCTACGTAACCCGTAGCTGGATCATTTTCACTGAGAGGACAGACGGTAGCCATTGACAACGGTGATCCCCCAACATACAGCTTGCCATGGAAAGGAGTATGAATGATTGGATGAAGGCAATAGGAAAGCAGAGGTTCAGAAGCAACAAGCATCTCCATACGCTTATCTGAAATCCTACCAATGAATTATATAAGTATTTCTATCTTATTTTCTGTTTTAATTATATTTTAATTATCAAAACCTCATAACTATTTGAATTCGCCTAACTGAGATTTACAAGGATGACCATAGCTTGTTTCAAGCCGACAATCTCCGTGGGATCGACCCTTACTCACGTAAGGTATTACTTGGACGACCCAGTGCACTTGCTGGTTAGTTGTGTGGAATTGCAAAAGTGTGATTGTAATTTCGTGCACCAAGTTTTTGGCGCCGTTGCCGGGGATTGTTCGAGTTTAGACAACTGACGGTTCATCTTGTTGCTCAGATTAGGTAATTTTATTTTATTTTTAAGCTTTTTATTTTCGAAAAAAATTTCAAAAAAAAAATATTTTCTGAAGAACAAAATAAAATGTTTAATTTCCTAAAAATTCTTCAGAATTTTTAAGAATGAATTCTAGAGTTTCATGATGATCTGTTGAAGTCTGGCTGGCTGTGAAGTCATGTCTAATCTTTTGGACCGAGGTTTCTACTTATCATCACAAGAGCTTGTTGATTTCTATCAATCTTGCTGTTGAATGTAATGATCTGCTAAAGCTTGGCTGGCCATTGGCCATGTCTAGTGTTTTGGACCGAAGCTTTCACTGAAAGCTTGGCTGGCTAGTAAGCCATGTCTAATTCCTAGACCGGAGTTTTAGACTAACATTGCATGATTCCTGGAATTCTCATTAAGAATTTTGATTTCCTTATTTTCCTTTTCCAAATAATTTTCGAAAAATATAAAAAAAATTAATAAAATCATAAAAACAAAAAAAAATTATGTTTCTTGTTTGAGTCTAGTGTCTATTTTTAAGTTTGGTGTCTTGCATATTTTTAATTTTCTTGCATTTTTCGAATATATGCATTATGTTCTTCATTGATCTTCAAGTTGTTCTTGATGATTTTCTTAGGTCTAATCTTTAAATTCTCTTGTTTTGTGTCTTTTGTTGCTTCTCATATGCATCCTCAATTTGTTAATATCTCTAATATGAAAATTTCTAAGTTTGGTGTCTTGCATGCATTGTTTATTTGATCTTAGTTTTCCATGATTAGTTTCATTTTGTTGTTTCTCATCATTAAAAATTCAAAAAAAAATTCAAAATTATGTCTTTTCAAGTCAATAATACAGAGAATTGAAAATTCAGAACATGCTGCAGAGGAATTACAGAGAAAAAGCTGGGCATTCAAAACGCCCAGTGAGGAAGGAATTCTGGCGTTTAAACGCCAGCCAGGGTACCTGGCTGGGCGTTAAACGCCTAAAAGGGTAGTATTTTGGGCGTTTAACGCCAGGACAACACAAGGGAGGTAAGTTAGTTTTTAACTCAAATCTTTTTCAATCATATCTTTTTCAAAATCAAATATTTTTCCATTTTTTTCACTATTTTCAAAAATTCTGAAAAACCAATTAATGATTTGATTCAAAAATTTCAAGTTTGTTACTTCCTTGTTAAGAAAGGGTCAAAATTTGAATTTTAGAATCATATCTTTTAAATTTCTTGTTAGCTAAGTCATTAATTTTAAAATCAAATCTTTTTAAATTGTCTTTCAATCATATATTCTCAATCATATCTTCTCAACCACATCTTTTTCAAAATAGTTTTCAATCATATCTTTTTAATTACTGATTTCAAAATCTTCTTCAAAATCACCTAACCACTTTCTCACTTTTAATTTTCAAAAAAACCATCAACCATTTTTTTTAAAATTCTTTTTAATTATTTTAAAATTTTTAGTTTTATTTAAAAATTTGTTTTCAAAAATTTTTCCCCCTCCTCACCTCCTTCTATTTAAAGATTAACACTCCTCCTCAATTAGCAATTCGGACTCTCTCTCCTTCTTCATATGTTCGAATTCTTATCTACCTACCTCATCCCTCTATTCTTGTTTTCCTCTGACACCTCAAGGAATCTCTATACCGTGACATAGAGGATTCCATACTTTCTTATTCTCTTCTCTTTTATATGAGCAGGAACAAGGACAAAGGCATTCTTGTTGAAGGTGATCCTGAACCTCAAAGGACCTTGAAGAGGAAGCTAAGAGAAGCTAAAGCACAACTCTCTGGAGAGGACCCAACAAAAATTTTTGAAAAAGAAGAAGACATGGCAGCCGAAAATAACAACATTGCCAACAATGCAAGGAAGGTGCTTGGTGACTTCATTGCACCCTCTTCTGACTTCTGTGGAAGAAGCATCTCAATTCCTGCAATTGGAGCAAACAACTTTGAGCTTAAGCCTCAATTAGTTTCTCTAATGCAGCAGAATTGCAAGTATCTTGTAATTCCATTAGAAGATCCTCATCAGTTTTTAGCTGAATTCTTGCAAATCTATGACACTGTTAAGACCCATGGGGTTGGCCCTGAGGTCTACAGACTTATGCTATTCCCTTTTACTGTAAGAGACAGAGCTAGGACATGGTTGGACTCACAACCTAAAGAAAGCCTGAACTCTTGGGAAAAGCTGGTCAATGCCTTCTTGGCAAAGTTCTTTCCACCTCAAAAATTGAGTAAGCTTAGAGTAGAAGTCCAAACCTTCAGATAGAAGGAAGGCGAATCCCTCTATGAAGCTTGGAAAAGATACAAGCAATTGATCAGAAGGTGTCCTTCTGGCATGCTTTCAGAATGGAGCATCATATGCATATTCTATGATGGTCTGTCTAAACTGTCCAAGATGTCATTGGACAACTCTGCTGGTGGATCTCTCCATCTGAAGAAGACGCCTGAAGAAGCCCAGGAACTCATTGAAATGGTTGCAAATAACCAATTCATGTACACTTCTAAAAGGAATCCTGTGAATAATGGGACAACTCAGAAGAAAGGAGTTCTTGAGATTGATACTCTGAATGCTATATTGGCTCAGAATAAAATATTGACTCAGCAAGTCAATATGATTTCTTAGAGTCTGACTGGAATGCAAGCTGCATCCAGCAGTAATAAAGAAGCATCTTCTGAAGAAGAAGCTTATGATCTTGAGAACCCTACAATGGAAGAGGTGAATTACATGGGAGAACCCTATGGAAACACCTATAATCCTTCATGGAGAAATCATCCAAATCTCTCATGGACGGACCAACAGAAGCCTCAACAAGGCTTCAACAATAATAATGGTGGAAGAAATAAGTTTAGCAATAGCAAACCTTTTCCATCATCTTCTCAGCAACAAACAGAGAACTCTGAGCAAAGTTGTTCTGGCTTAGCAACCATAGTCTCTGATCTATCTAAGACCACACTAAGTTTCATGAATGAAACAAAGTCCTCCATTAGAAATTTGGAGGCACAAGTGGATCAGCTGAGTAAAAGAGTTACTGAACTCCCTCCAAGTACTCTCTCAAGCAATACAGAAGAGAATCCAAAAAGAGAGTGCAAGGCCATAAACACGTCCAACATGGCCGAACCTAGAGAGGAGGATGAGGCAGTGATTTCCAGTGAGGAAGACCTCAATGGACGTCCACTGGCCTCCAAGGAGTTTCCTAATGAGGAACCAGAGGAATCTGAAGCTCATACAGAGATCATAGAGATTCCACTAAACTTACTATTGCCATTCATGAGCTTTGATGAGTATTCTTCCTCAGAAGAGGATGAAGATATTGTTGAAGAGCAACTTGCTTAGTATATAGGAGCAATCATAAAGCTGAATGCTAAGTTATTTGGTAATGAGACTTAGGAGGATGAACCTCCATTGCTCATTAATGAACTGAATGATCTGGTTCAACTGAAATTACCTCAGAAGAAACAGGATCCTGGAAATTTCCTAATACCTTGTACCATAGCCACCATGACCTTTAAGAAGGCTCTATGTGACCTTGGTTCAAGTGTAAACCTCATGCCCCTCTCTGTAATGGAGAAACTAGGGATCTTTGAGGTACAAGCTGCAAGAATCTCACAAGAGATGGCAAACAATTTAAGGAAATAGGCTTATGGGCTTGTAGAGGATGTCTTAGTGAAGGCTGAAGGCTATTACATCCCTGCTGATTTTATAATCCTGGACACTGAGAAGGATGAGGATGAATACATCATCCTAGGAAGACCCTTCCTAGCCACAGCAAAAGCTGTGATTGATGTTGACAGAGGAGAATTGGTCCTTCAAGTGAATGAGGACTACTTGGTGTTTAAGGCTCAAGGATCTCCCTCTGTAACCATGGAGAAGAAGCATGAAAAGCTTCTCTCAATGCAGAGTCAAACAGAGCCCCCACATTCAAACTCTAAGTTTGGTGTTGGGAGACCATCATCATGCTCTGAGTATCTGTGAGGCTCCATGAGAGCCCACTGTCAAGCTATTGACATTAAAGAAGCGCTTGTTGGGAGGCAACCCAATTTTTATTTATCTATGTTAAATTTCCATTTTTTTGTTATTTTATGTTTTCTCTATGTTGATGATCATGTGGAGTCACAAAAATAGCTGCAAAAATCAAAGCAAATTCAAAAAATAGCATTAAAAATAGCACACCCTGGAGGAGGAGCTTACTGGCGTTTAAACGCCAGTAAGGGTAGTAGAATGGGCGTTAAACGCCCAGTCTGGCACCATTATGGGCATTTAACGCCAGAAAAGGGCACCAGACTGGTGTTTAACGCCAGAAAAGGACAAAAAACTGGCGTTTAATGCCAGAAATGGGCAGCAACCTGGCGTTTAACGTCAGGATTGGCACTCAAAGGGGCATTTACATGCCAACATGGTTAGGGATGGAAATTTTCCCCGGCGGGGCAGGTATCGTGGGGATTTACCCGCCGAGGAGCAGATATGGAGAGTGTTTTTTCTCCATGGGGGGCGGGGACGGGTACCCGTCTATTAAATGAAGTTAATAACCCTAATGTTACCCTAGCAGCCTCACACTCACGCCCTCACTTCAGATTCACTCTTAGGCTCTCTCCTTCACCCAGCACCAGCAGCCTCACTTTGACCTAGCCACCTCCTTCTTCCTCTGCCTCCAGCTGCTGCTTCTCTTCTCTAACAACAGCGTCGCTGCCGTCTTCCTTCTACATCGTCACCTCGCCAGCCACTCCAAGTTTCTCCACTGCTTACAAGTCTCACCGTTGGTCACTGCTTCCCTCCCTCATTCACATCGCAAATCACCGCCGCCTCCTGCTCCTTGCTCGTTCATCATCATTGTAGAATCGATCTTCCTCGTCTCTGCCTCCTCAAGCAGAATCGTCACCGCCACCATCACAATCGTTGTCACCTCTAACAGCCTCTTCGCCGCTCATCGTCGCTGTCTCCCAAAGCCTCGTCGTCGCCACATCAATAAGCCCCTTCTCTTTTGATTAGTTTCTTTCAATTTTTTGTTTCAACATTTGGGGTTTAGGGTTTGTTCAACGTTTCAAATTATTTATCTTCTGTGTTTATATCTTTATTTCTGTAATTGTTGTTGAATTTTAATTTGAGAATTCATGATTTGTTCAATTGCTAATTTTCTGTAATTGAAATTGTTTGAAATTGTTAATCTTCTAAATTTTATTTCTGTTTGGACAATTGTTGTTGAATTTTTATGTGGAAATTTAGGATTTGTTCAATTGTTAACGTTCTGTGCTTGAAATTGTTAAGGTTCTATGTTTGAGATTGTTAATTTGTAAATCCGCGGATATCCGCGGATATCCAGGTCCCCGGCGGATACGGGGTCCCCGTCACCCGTGGCGGAGACGGGACAGGGACGCGGGGCGAATTGTGGTGACGGGGGCGTGGGGCGGGAGGCATGTCCCCGCCCCATGGGGACCCGTTGCCATCCCTAAACATGGTGCAGGGATGAGAAATCCTTGACACCTCAGGATCTGTGGACCCCGCAGGATCCCCACCTACTTCAACTCTCTTTCTCTCTCTTCTTCTCTCCTCTTCACACCTTTCCATAACACTCTTCCCTACCCACCATTGACTAATCACCTCAATACCTCTTCCCCGAAAACCCCTCACCTATCAAATCCTACCCTCTTCTCCATAATCTCTTCAACAATCCACATCCATCCATCATAAAACCCCACCTACCTCACCATTCAAATTCAAACCATTTCCCTCCCAAACTCACCCGCACATGACCGAAAACCCCCTCTCTCTTACCCTATAAATACCCCTCCTCACCACCTTCATTTTCACACAACATACACACTTCTCTCCAACTTGGCCGAACCTACACTAACCCTCTATCTCCTCCATTTCTTCTTCTTCTACTCTTTTTTTCCTTCTTTTGCTCGAGGACGAGTAATCATTCTAAGTTTGGTATGGGAAAAGCTAAAGCTTTTTGGTTTTCCATAACTATTTATGGCACCAAAGGCCAGAGAAACCTCTAGAAAGAGGAAAGAGAAGGCAATTACTTCACCTCTGAGTCATGGGAGATGGAAAGATCCATCTCAAAGGTGCATCAAGACCACTTCTATGAAGTTGTGGCAAAGAAAAAGGTGATCTCCGAGGTCCCCTTTAAGCTCAAAAAGAGTAAATATTTGGAGATCCGACATGAGATTCGAAGAAGAGGTTAGGAAATTCTCACCAACCCCATTCAACAAGTCGGGATCTTAATGGTTTAAGAGTTCTATGCTAATGCATGGATCACCAAAAACCATGATCAAAGTGTGAACCCGGACCCAAAGAATTGGCTTACAATAGTCCGGGGGAAATACTTAGATTTCAATCCGAAAAATGTAAGGTTGGCATTCAACTTGCCAATGATGCAAGGAGATGCACGCCCCTACACTAGAAGGGTCAACTTTGATCAAAGGTTGGACCAAGTCCTTATAGACATTTGTGTGGAAGGCGCTCAATGGAAGAGAGATTCAAAAGGGAAGCCAGTTCACTAAGAAGGCTTGACCTCAAGCCAGTGGCTAGGGGATGGTTGGAGTTCATCCAACGCTCAATCATTCCTACTAGCAACTGGTCTGAAGTTACTATAGACCAAGCTATCATGATCCATAGCATCATGATTGGAGAGGAAGTAGAAGTTCATGAGGTTATATCCCTAGAACTCTACAAGGTGGCGGACAAGTCCTCTACTTTGGCAAAGTTAGCCTTTCCTTATCTCATTTGTCACCTCTACAATTCAGCTGGAATTGACATAGAGGAAGACATTTTCATTGATGAAGACAAGCCCATCACCAAGAAAAGGATGGAGCAAACAAGAGAGCCCACTCATGGACAAGAGCATGAGGAAATTCCTCATCATGAAATCCCTGAGATGCCTCAAGGGATGCACTTTCCTCCACAAAACTATTGGGAGCAAATTAACACCTCCCTAGGAGAATTAAGTTCCAACATGGGACAACTAAGGGTGGAGCACCAAGAGCATTCCATCCTCCTCCATGAAATTAGAGAAGACCAAAGAGTCATGAGGGAGGAGCAACAAAGGCAAGGAAGAGACATTGAGGAGCTCAAGCACTCCATAAGATCTTCAAGAGGAAAAATAAGCCGCCATCACTAAGGTGGACCCGTTCTTTAATCTCCTTGTTCTTATTTTTCTGTTTTTCAAAAATTATGCTTTATGTTTTATTTATGTTTGTGTCTTATTACATGATCACTAGTGTCTAAGTGTCTATGCCTTAAAGCTATGAATGTCCTATGAATCCTTCACCTTTCTTAAATGAAAAATGTCTTAATTGCAAAAGAAAAAGAGGTACATGAATTTCAAATTTTAAAATAGTTTAATTATTTTGATGTGGTGGCAATACTTTTTGTTTTCTGAATGAATGCTTGAACAGTGCATATTTTTTATAGTGAAGTTTATGAATGTTAAATTTGTTGGCTCTTGAAAGAATAATGAAAAAGGAGAAATGTTATTGATAATCTAAAAAAATCATAAAATTGATTCTTGAAGCAAGAAAAAGCAGTGAATACAAAGCTTGCGAAAAAATTTGAAAAAAAAATGGCGAAAAATAAAAGAAAAAGAAAGAAAAAGAAAAAGCAAGCAGAAAAAGCTAGTAACCATTTAAACCAAAAGGCGAGGGTAAAAAGGATCCAAGGCTTTGAGCATTAATGGATAGGAGGGCCCAAAAGAATAAAATCCTGGCTTAAGCGGCTAAACCAAGCTGTCCCTAACCATGTGCTTGTGGCGTGAAGGTGTCAAGTGAAAAGCTTGAGGATGAGCGGTTAAAGTTGTGGTCCAAAGCAAAAAGAGTGTGCTTAAGAGCTCTGGACACCTCTAATTGGGGACTCTAGCAAAGATGAGTCACAATCTGAAAAGGTTCACCCAGTTATGTGTCTGTGGCATTTACGTATCTGGTGGTAATACTGGAAAACAAAATGCTTAAGGTCACGACCAAGACTCATAAAGTAACTGTGTTCAAGAATCAACATACTGAACTAGGAGAATCAATAACACTATCTGAATTCTGAGTTCCTATAGATGCCAATCATTCTGAGCTTTAAAGGATAAAGTGAGATGCCAAAACTGTTCAGAAGCAAAAAGCTACTAGCCCCGCTCATCTAATTAAAACTGATCTTCATAGATGTTTTCTGAATTTATTGTATATTCTCTTCTTTTTATCCTACTCTGTTTTTAGTTGCTTGGGGACAAGCAACAATTTAAGTTTGGTGTTGTGATGAGCGGATAATTTATACACATTTTGGCATTGTTTTTATGTAGTTTTTAGTATGTTTTAGTTACTTTTTATTATATTTTTATTAGTTTTTAAATAAAAATCACATTTCTGGACTTTAATATGAGCTTGTGTGTTTTTCTGTGATTTCAGGTATTTTCTGACTGAAATTGAGGGACCTGAGCAAAAATCTGATTTAGAGGCTGAAAAAGGACTGCAGATGCTATTGAATTCTGACCTCCTTGCACTCAAAGTGGATTTTCTGGAGCTACAGAAGCCCAATTGATGCATTCTTAATTGCGTTGGAAAGTAGACATCATGAGCTTTCCAGAAATATATAATAGTCTATACTTTGCTCGATATTTGATGGCCCAAACTGGCATTCCAAGTCAGCATAAAAATTCTGGTGTAAAACGCTAGAACTGGCACCATAATTGGAGTTAAATGCCCAAACTGGCACCAAAGCTGGCGTTTAACTCCAGGAACAGCCTATGCACGTGAAAGCTTCAATGCTCAGCCCAAGCACACACCAACTGGGCTCCGGGAGTGGATTTCTGCATCATTTACCTATTTTTGTAAACCCTAGGCTATTAGTTCATTATAAATAGGACCTTTTACTATTGTATTTTCATCTGGAGATCATCTTTAGATCATTTTTGAGACTATCTTTGTATCACTTTGATCTCTTGATCACGTTTTGGGAGCTGGCCATTCGGCCATGCCTGGACCTTCATCACTTTTGTATTTTCAACGGTGGAGTTTCTACACCCTATAGATTAAAGTGTGGAGCTCTGCTATTCCTCATGAATTAATGCAAAGTACTATTGTTTTTCTATTCAATTCAAGCTTATTCTTATTCTAAGATATTCACTCGCACTTCAACCTGATGAATGTGATGATCCGTGACACTCATCATCATTCTCACCTATGAACGCGTGCCTGACAACCACTTCCGTTCTATCTGCAATAGCTTGAGTGTGTATCTCTTAGCCAACATGAGTGAGAACCGACAGATGATTAGCCCTACGTAACCCGTAGCTGGACCATTTTCACTGAGAGGACGGACGGTAGCTATTGACAACGGTGATCCCCCAACATACAGCTTGCCATGAAAAGGAGTATGAATGATTGGATGAAAGCAATAGGAAAGCAGAGGTTTAGAAGCAACAAGCATCTCCATACACTTATCTGAAATCCTACCAATGAATTACATAAGTATTTCTATCTTATTTTCTGTTTTAATTATATTTTAATTATCAAAACCTCAAAACTATTTGAATTCTCCTGACTGAGATTTACAAGGATGACCATAGCTTACTTCAAGCCGACAATCTCCGTGGGATCGACCCTTACTCACGTGAGGTATTACTTGGACGACCCAGTGCACTTGCTGGTTAGTTGTGCGGAATTGCAAAAGTGTGATTGTAATTTCGTGCACCAAAAAGCACGGTTTGGGATCCTGGAATCTATTCTGACATTCAACATCCCAGAAGCCTGAAAACCAGTTTGAATTTGCTCAAGGGCTTTACATGTCTAGTTTGGGACCCCGGAGGCTATTGGCATTCCAAATATTGGTGGATATTTTTGGATGAATTCAAGCACAAGCCACCATAACAGGGAGCTCAGCAATTGTCCAACTTAAGGACTTTAACTAAAAGTGCTAGGTGGGAGACAACCCACCATGGTATGATCGTTTCTTTTTCAATTATAATTTTATTTAGTTTTGTTTGTTTTTGAGTTTTATTTTATTTTATTTCATTGAACCTGGAATTATTCATAACATCCACATTAGCATTGCATTTTGCATCCGGCATAAAAAAATGCACCCCACGCGTGCGCATGGGCCACGCGTGGGCGTCGATTGCAACTCGGCGTAAAAATCCAACGCCCAGAAAGTTGGGTTGGAATCGTGCGGCTGGTATGCGTTAAGCACAAATTGGGCCACGCAAACGTGTCAACAACGCGAACGCGTCACTTTCACTTCACACACACCACGCGAAAGCGTGAGCGATGCGTACGCGTCGTGTGGAAATCATTGCCCCCTAAATGGAAACAGAGAGTAGCACCAAAACGACACTAAAATTGTGCGTTTAGCACAATTCTGAGCGACGCGTACGCGTACCTCATGCGTACGCATCACTTTCATTTTCCTTCATTTACGCGATCGCGTCAATGATGTGTTCACGTGATTGCCTTTCCACCCTAACCACGCGTTCACGTAACCCACGCGGCCGCATGGATTTGAATCCACTAACCCAACCCACGCAAAACCCTAACCATTTCGCATCCCCTTTTTCCCCTCCAAACCCTCAACGCCTCTCCTCTCCCCCCTCTGCCACCAACGCTACGACCAGCCACCACCATCCCGCCCCGCCTC
>NC_029792.2:35180659-35225970 GCF_000816755.2 Arachis ipaensis
ACTCCCACAACCTCACCCTACTCGCCCCCTTCTTCTCTTCCTCCCCATAACCCCCTTTCTCCCCCAACCACCCAAAACCGCCGCCCTGCCTCCACCGAACCGTTGCCGTGCCGCCTCCCTGCGCCGCCGCATCACTACCACCGCCATCTCTCTGATTCCATATTTTATACCTCCGCCCACCAGGTTCCGCCGAACACTGAATTCTTTTTCCCGTTAATTAGTTAGTTAGTTTTTCGATTTTGTTCAAATTAGGATAGTTAGAGATGCATGATAGTAGTGGATTTTAGGTGGTTAGGTAGCTAGGATGTGGTTAGTAGATTTAGGCCTGATAATTGCGCCGTTCTTGTTACTTGTTTTATCTATTTTGCAATTTTGCTGTGATGATAATGCTGTTCATATGCTGTTCTTTAGTATTCTTTGATGCAGATTGAGTTTGTTTATTTTGAATTCATGTGAATTACTATTTGTTACTCTTTTCTGCACTATCTTATTATCATATGAACTGTTTTTGCTGTTGTCTATTACCCAGGAATGTTCAATTTTTAGCCGAAATGCTGCCTAATTTTTAGCAACTTGTTTTACTTAACTCCTATTCATGAATTAGTTTTGGAATTTTTAAGTTTTGCACTAATTGGTTTCAACCAAACTAATTCATGAATGCACGGGCTAGCTCTCTTACCATTTTTGATTCCCTTAGTCATTAAATAACATTATTGATGATTACACTTTCATTTTACAATTTCTACGATTAATCATCAATAATCTGCAATAATTACTTGAATGTGAGTTACTTGTTATCCACATTTGTGCAATTTTAGTTAATTGGAAACCACAAACACCATGCCGCTTACTTTAAATCCCTTTTAACTATTAACTACTTTAACTTTCTAACTTTTCTATTTGCTTTCAACTAACCACTTTAAAACCACTTTAAGGTATGATTACTTTTTTTTCTTATTAACAAAAATTCCGCATATCATAAATTTTGGATTGTGATCTTTCTTCTCTAACTTTTAACTTGCATACAATCCAAAATCTTACATTTCTTTAACTCACTTCATGCTTCTATTGCTCTTTTGCCACTCTGTTCTTATATTGATAAAATCCTATTTGCTTACCTATTTCCTGCCTTACTTCTTAAATTATATCCTGGAATTTCTGCTTTTCAGAATGTCTGACCCTAAAAGCAAAGAAAAGGGCAAAGCAACCACTGGGAAAAGGAAAAGAGGAGAATCCTCTACCTCTATTTTGGATATCCTCCATGATGATTCCTGGCGGGAAAAGAACTTTAACCCACAAGAAAAGGCTGATCAGTTGGTGCCTGCCACTGACCCAGAAAAATTTGCAAATAGATACTGTGAGATGAAGTACCTAGTTTTTGCATCTTCTAGAAACCTATAACTAGAAAGGACACTCAAAATTCCAGAAGAACTCAAACAATACACTTCAGACCAAATTAAATAGAGAGGATGGTTCTTCTTGGAGAGAAAATTAATTGAGATCAACTCATCCTGGGTCAGAGAATTCTACTGTAACTAATTCAAAACATCCCTGGATGCAGTACAGCTCAGAGGCAAATAGATTCTGGTTGTTGAGGAAGCAATTGAAGATGTCCTCCAACTCCTACCTAAATCCGATAAACCAGATGGCTATCAGCAAGCTGAAGAGGATATGAGATTCATGAGATTTAGCTGGGACGCAGTAAAGCAGAGAATAGCTATTGATCTCACTGTCCCTTGGGTCATGGGTAAGACAACAACAAACCCAAAGGGAATCAAGATTATCTATCTGAATGATGAGGCTCGGCTTTGGCAGCAGATTCTGAGTAACTACGTGATGCCGAGCACTCATGAGACAGAGGTGCCAGCTGCTATGATTACCCTCATCTGGTGTGTGATGGATAGAAAGGACTTATATCTGCCCCGTTTTATCCGGTATTACATGGCCAGAGTCCATGTCAGAGGCACCCTCCCCCTTTCCATATTTGATAACTCAGTTGGGCCGCCGAGCTGAGGTGCCCTGGGAGCTCGCAGATGAGAAGCCAACCGCCGTCGAGTGCAAGAAGATTATCCCTCACAGCAGGAAGTTTCAGGCTTTGGGCTACAGACCTCCATTCCTCACTAACTCTGTTGAGGCAGCCACATCTCCTGCTGCCCCTTCAGCATCAACTACACCAGCCACCACCACAGCACCTCCACCTGCATCCGAGCCCATCTACCACCTCGTGCACCGCCTATTTCAGAGGCTAGACCAGATAGAGCGCCGCAACCAACGACGATATGAGAGATCTGAGCATCGCAACAAGCGACGCTATGAGCATTTAAAGTTGATGATACGATCCGGCCACCATGACATCCCCTCTGAGCCTAACACACCATCAGAGACATCTGAGGCGGAGGTGGATGACCAGGAGGAGGCTGTACAGAGAGAGGCTGAGCAGGCAGGACCTGAGCAGGCTGCGTCATATCATGAGGAGCCCCATCAGATACAGCCCGCAGATCCAGAGGTCCCTCTACAAATAGAGCCTCCGCTTCAGCAGGCAGACCCTCCGACACTCATACAGACTGCAGAGCCTCAGACCACCACAGAGACACCTACTGCACATCCTTCCGGAGATGACACTTCTTCACACCCAGCTTGATTGAGCATCGAGGACGATGCTATTATTTTAGTATGGAGAGGTTGCCATCTCTGGCGAATCTTTTTGGTGAACCACTTTCAGACTCTCTTTATCCTATTTTGCTTATTTTCTGTATTGAGTAAAGTATCGTTTTTGTCCCCAACGTTTGGGATAAGTCCTATTTGTGTCCCTAACGTTTAAATCGTCCTATTTATATCCTTAATGTTTATAAAAGTGATTCAATGTTATCCTACTATCAATTATACTAACAAATCAGATTATATTTTTCAATTATTCTCACTTGGATATATTCATTCTCAATTAGGTCTCACTTGGATGTGGTCGATTTTAATATTATACCCATTATTTGTGTTTAAATTCAATTATGTCCTAGAAAAGTGAATTATGTAAATGTTGTAGGAATTAATTTCAACATTTGATGAGCTATTTTTCGGAGTAGATCATCGATTCTATCCCAGACATTTGTATTCTAACTTCAAGAAGAGAGTTTTAAAACTCAAACTAAAGCGCTCATTATGTGTAATTGAGGGCAGGATAACATTGAATCACTTTTACAAACGTTAGGGATACAAATAGGACGATTTAAACGTTAGGAACACAAATAGGATTTGCACATTTTTTTCTTTTGCTATATTTTTACTTTATTTCTGCATTTTGCACTTTGGTTTATATATATCTTAGATATTTAGTTTAGTTTGCACTTTTAGCTTATTAAGTTGTGATATAGAAAATATGGATTAATTAGTCTAGTTTACCCTTTTAGCATATGATAATTTGGATTAATTGAAAAAAAGAAAGAGTAAACTAGAGACTTTAGTATAACAGAATCACAACAATCCACACATTGTATATATATAGCAATAAATGTTGGTTAATTTGACAACATTTTTTCAAGGAAAATACCTATTTTTATAAAAGCCATTCTAAGATTCACATTGAGAATAATGGGAACTCTTGATTCCTACTTGCATGACATACATAACTGATATATGATTTTTGAGCCAAAGAACACACAAACTGTGAGTTTTTTAGCTTAATTATATGGTTACATTTAACCATAAATTTCATTCTTGTGTGTTTCGCCATTCTTTTCTATGCTTGTAATATTTACTTTGTTTTAATCTATATGTCCAATATAGAATGTAGATACATACCCGCATATGATTGAGGCCATCATTTGAAATTTTCCTCACTTATCCCAAATAAGCCTACCTCCTACATCACCCTTGTTAGCCCCCTTGAGCCTTTTAATCCCTTTCTGTTCTATAACCACTGACGAATGAATTTTCTTAGCTGGTAAAGAAATTTTATCAAAATATAATCGCATTGTAAGTATAGCTTCTAAACCAACAGAAAATCCTTTCGTACAAACATTTGGTTGTCACAAGTAACAAAATCCAATAAAATTTATAACCGAAGTATTCAAAACTCGGGTCGTCTTCTCAAGGAATTGCAGGGAAGTGTTCTTATTATTGGTTATGAAAAATAGTATTTTTGGGTTTTCAAAAGGTTTGAACAAGGAAAATAAATTGCAAGGGATTAATTAAATTAATAACTAGAAAGTCTCTTGGTAAGGTATGAGAACTAGAAGTCCTATCCTAGTTATCCTTATCAATGGTGATGAGAATTATAACTTTTGCTCCCACTCAATCACCCTCTAACTATGAGGGTAAGTTTGAGTGGATAAATCAATTTGATACCTAAAGTCCTAGTCAACCCTTAAGGAAAGAATAGAGTTATAGGAATTCAAATCAACCAGCAAAGATAACAATTACCAATCACAATGAGTTTGATAACTCAAGAGTCTCCAATCAATCAACCAAAGCCAAAAGGTAGAAAATCTAAATCACATATACCATCAATAGAATAAATCAATCATAGTCTGAAATACCTCAATTTGCATTAAATAGAAAAGCAAGTCAAACATGAGAATTTATAAACTAAATTGGGAAAATAGACAAAAGGGATATTGAACCTGTGATTGAAGAAGATGAAATCCTAATCCTAAGAGAGAGGAGAGAGCCTCTCTCTCTAAAACTACATCTAAAAACTAAAAATTATCCATTATGATTATTCCCTTTCTTGATGTATGTTGGATTCCTCCACTTTATAGCCTCTAATATGTGTTTCTGGACTTGGATCTGGGCCAAAAAGGGGTTCAGAAATTGCTGGGGGCGTTTTCTGCAGTTTCTGCACGAGGCATCTGTCACGCGTGCGCGTGGGTCACGCGTTTGCGTCATCTAAAGTTTTTTTCCTGGTCACGCGTACGCGTCAGTCACGCGTCCGCTTCGTATGCGTTCAGCTCAAGGCACGCGTCCGCATAGTCCACGCGTGCGCGTCGCTTGCGTTTTGCGCCAGGCACGCGGCCGCGTCGTCTATACGTTCGCGTTGCTGCCTTCTCTTAAAAACTCCATTTTTATGCTTTCCTTCCATTTTTGTATGTTTTCTTTCTGTCCTCTAATCCATTCCTACTCTATAAAACCTGAAAATACTTAACACACAAATCACAGCATCGAATGGTAATAAAGGATAATTAATTTTAATATTAATAAATCATAGGAAACATGTTTTCATAAATCTCATAAAATGAGGAAGGAATGGTAAAACCATGCAATTTATATGAATAAGTGGGTGAAGACTTGATAAAAATACTTAATTTCAGCACAAGATGCATCATAAAATAGGGGTTTATCAACCACATTACTAGCCTTAAGCAGAAAAATAAATTAAAAATCCCAAGTTGAATCCTTAGTTAGCTTAAGATAGAGATTGTGTATCAACTAATTGTGGGGAAACATGGGAACATGGGTTGATAGGAAAGGATTAAATTAATAAGAATAATCAGAAATTTGGGAACATGCTCATGTGAAACCAAATTAAACTAAAATACCATGTGCATTGATATATGTTTATGTTTCAAAAAAAAATAAAAAATAAATAAAAATAAATAAAAATTTTCTTCTTAAATTAAATAAATAAATAAGGGGACAAAATTACCCCAATAATGAGTTTAGTAAAGAAATCAATGCACATGGAGGTAAAATCAAATTAAATTGGTACATGAGTATGCAAAACAAAAGTGGGAAGATTGGGTAGCTAGGCAGAAATTTTAAATTTTTATAGAATGTGTATATATTAGGTGAGTTCTTAGACTAATTAAGGATTCAATTTATAGCTCACTTAGCCTTATATATATACCCTTACCTTTACCTTGGCCCCATTACAACCTTGAAAAAGACCTCATGATGTTTGTATGTATACATTATATATTTGTTGATTGGTTAGATGAAGAACAAAGTTTTGAAAAAGCATGAATAGAAAAGAATAGAGTGATTAACCCCAAACACTGAGTGACTAGAGAGTAAACACAAATTTAGTGAGGGTTCAATAGCTCATTTACATATATCCATGTTTAAATTGTTAATTGTCTTGCAAGTTTGCAAAATATTTTAACCCAACTCAATTGTGAATGTATTTTAATATGGTTTGGCCTTAATTGTACATATATGATTCCTTGAAAATATGAAGCAAATTAACCACATGTAAGCTTTATATATATAGGTGGATAATAATTAGAATTTTATGATTCATGTAGGTAGCTTGCATTTAGAATAGATTGCATTGCATAAGATTCCACCATTTTACCTTTGCTATTTTCTCTTAGATTTAGCATGAGGACATGCTATTGTTTAAGTGTGGAGGGTTGATAAACCCCTATTTTATGATTCATCTTGTGCTTAATTGAGTATTTTTTATCATTTCTTCACCCACTTATTCATGTAAATTGCATGGTTTTACTATTCCTTCCTTATTTTATGATATATGTGAAAACATGTTTCCTATGCTTTAAAAATATTAAATTTAATTATCCTTTATTACCATTCGATTCCGTAATTTGTGTGTTAAGTATTTTCAGGTTTCATAGGGCAGGAATGGCTTAGAGGACAAAAAGAAAACATAGAAAAATGGAAGGAAAGCACAAAAATGGAGTTTTGAAGAAAAAGGCAGCGACGCGCACGCATGGACGATGCGGACGCGTGCCTAGCGCAAAATGCAAGCGACGCGAACGCATGGACGACGCGGATGCGTGCCTTGAGCAGAACGCAATTGACGCGGACACGTGACTGACGCTTACGCGTGACAAGGAAAAACTCCAGATGACACGAACGTGTGACCCACGCGTACGCGTGACAGACACCACGTGCAGGAATCTGCAGAAAACACCTTTAGCGATTTCTGGGCCCCTTTTTGGCCTAGATCCAAGTCCAGAAACACATATTAGAGGCTATAATGTGGGGGAATCCATTCACTCATAATAGAACACAATATAGAGAGTATACACATATACATAATTTTAGGATTAGATGTAGTTTTAGAGAGAGAGGTTCTCTCCTCTCTCTTAGGATTAGGATTTAGGATTTCTATTATGTTTAGGCTACTTCTCTTCAATTACAGGTTCAATGTTCCTTTAAATTATTTTCTACTTTTATTTATGTTATTACTTTAATTGTTATTTATCTTTCCAAATTGGCTTATGAACTTTTCCATGTTAAGATTTGAATGTTCTATTTAATATATTTTGAGGTATTTCAGAATTAAGATTGCTTTGATTATTTATGTTATGGATATTTTCAATTTAAATTAGACTTATTTTCCCTTTTGGTTTTGGTTGAGTAATTAGTGACACTTGAGTTATTAAACTCAGCAGTTTTGGTTTTGGTTTTGGATCCCTCTAAAGCTAGTCTTTCCGTAGGAGTTGACTAGGACTAAAGGAATCAAACTAATTAGTCCACTTGACTTTCCTTTATTTAGTAAGGGTTAACTAAGTGGGAGCAGAATCCAATTCTCATCATACCTGATAAGGATAACTGGGATAAGATTTCCAGTTCTTATACCTTGCCAAGAGATTTTAATTATTAATTTATTATTTTTTTGCCATTTAAATTACTTGTTCCCTATTTCAAAAACCCAAAAATATATTTTTCCATAACCAATAATAAACACACCTCCCTGCAATTCCTTGAGAGACGATCCGAGGTTTAAATACTTCGGTTATAAATTTTATTGGATTTTGTTACTTGTGACAACCAAACTTTGTACGAAAGGATTCTCTGTTGGTTTAGAAACTATACTTACAACGCGATTATATTTGTGAATTTCTTTACCGGCGGGAATCCGACCGTCAATGATATTCATAAAAAAGATAAGTTCATCAAAAAGGAATCCAACCCCTACCCTAACAAGCAAGAAGAATCAAGCTCAAAATAATAAAAGAAAGCTTGTTAGGAGAAATTCTCATCCGAGGCCACTAATCTTCTCCTCTTCTCCCATGGAGTCATTTCTTTTAACCAACTGGAAGAAGAGGAAGAATTTTAACAATCAAGTGTCAAGCTAATGACATTAAAGAAGTGCTTGTTGGGAGACAACCTAACCATAAGTACCTTTTAGTTTATTTCAGTTTTATTTTAACTTGATTTCATTTTAATTTTCATTGATTTTCAAAGTTTTCCTAGGTTTTTTAATGTTTGTGATCATGCACAGTTCTTAGAACAGAAATAGGAACGCGTGGCAAGGAGAACAGAACACCCCGGAGTATACCCCTACTGGCATTCAATTCTAGAAGGGGGAAGAAAGCTTGGACGTTCAACGCCCATAAGGGAACAGAGAGGACCCTCTGGCATTCAAATGCCAGTCCTAGCATTCAATTCCACTAAGGAGCCAAGTTTTCTTTGCTTGGAAACAAGCAAAGCTTTTAAGTTTGGTGTTGCAGAATGAGCTCTAGGTGTATATTATCATCAATGGCACCAAAGGGAAGTGAATCATCTTCACAGAAGAGCACAGCCTGAGCAACCATCATAATTGAGGTGGTTAAGTTTCATCATCATTTCCTCTATCTTATTTCCAATTTCTATTCTAGCTCTTGCATGATTACTATTAGGATTTCCTTTGCTTTCTAGTCTAGTAGTTCAATTTTGAAAATTTTAAAAATTTTATGGGTAGAAGATGTCTCATGCATTACTCACTAAAGCTTAAAAAGAAAATTTTTGAAAAAGAAGTAGTAAAATACATAAGATCTTGAGTTATATCATGAGTTATTCCATTTACTTTGATGTGCTGGCCTTGCCTTTACTTTCTGAATGTGTGAATTAACTGTGCATAATTGACATTGAAGTTAAGCATGTTGGCTCTTGAAGAATAGTGAATTTAGAGAAGTATTATTGGATCTCTGAAAAATAAAAAAAAAATTATTCTTGAAGCAAAAGAAACAGCAAAAAAAAGAAAAAAGAAGAAGAAAACCAAGAAAAGGGTCTAAGGCTTTGAGCATCAATGGTTAGGAGGGTCAAAATTGTCCTAAAGTGCTCAAATGAGTTGCTATCCCTAACTATATGCTTGTGGTGTGAAGGTGTCAAGTAAAAAGTTTGAGACTGAGCAGTTAAATTCATGATGCAAAGCAATAAAAGAGTACGCTTAAGAACTCTGAGCACCACTGTCTGCGAATTTAAGCAAAGCTAAATTCGAATCCAAAGGGTCCCCCCAGTTAAGTGGTTGTGGCATTTATGTATCCGGTGGTAATACTTGAAAACAAAACGCTTAGAGTCACGGCTAGGCTCAAAGGTGCAAAGTACCAAAAGAAGTTGTGTTCAAGAATCAAGAAAAACTAAAAAGAAAAGAATCAATAATATCATCAGGATTCTAGTTCCAAGGGATGCCAATATTTATGAGCTTCAAAGAAAAGTGAGATGCAAAAGCTGTTCAAAAGTAAGGAGCTAATAGCCCCATTCAGTATTTCGAACTGAGCTTCCCTGAAAACTCTAAGACTTATTGTATCTTTCTCTTCCCATTAGTCCTACTTTGTTTTTAGTTGCTTGAAGACAAGCAACAGTTTAAGTTTGGTGTTATGATAAGTGGATATTTTGTACCATTTTTAGTACCATTTCCTTAGTGTTTTTGAGCACATTTTATCAAGTTTTATTATGTTTTAGTATGTTTTAGTGCAAAAATCACATTTTGGATGCTATTTTGAGTTTTTGTGTTTTTCTTATGATTTTAGGTGATTTTTGGATAAAATTGGCAAGTTTTGGCAAAGTCTGATTCAGAGGCAAAGAAAGGATAGCAGATGTTGTCAAATCCTGACCTCCGTGCATTCCAACGAGCATATCTTGAGTTATAGAGGTCTGATTAATGCGTTCTCTATGGCTTTGGAAAGCTAACTTCTAGGGATTTCCAGCAATACTTTTCTTTTGAAATCACTGCCCAAAACAGGTGTTGAACGACCACCTCTGGAGTTCAACGCCCAAGAAGGAGCAAAGAGGAGCAAGCCCAGCATTGAATGCCCAAGACTAGAGATCAACGCCACCTAGGGAGCAAGGAAACAGCACGCTCACCCCCCTAATGGGCGTTCAATGACCAGAAACCGAAGTTGAACGCCAAGCATACGAAGCACATGACCAAAGTGGGCCCAAAGTGAATTTTAGCACTTCTTAACTTATTTTATTTTCTTTTTGTAATTTTTAATTAAGAACAATATGTTTTAGGTTTAGTCTTAGAGTTTTTACTATAAATAAGAGACTTCCTTCCTTCTAAGGATCATGCCTCCCAGGAGGGGAGAAGCACAGACATATTACATTACACCTTTTTATCTGTTTTCTTTGTAAAGTATGAGCAACTAAACCTCCTAAGTTAAGGATAGGAGCTTTGCTCATTCCCATGGATTAATATTATTACTTTTCTACTCTAATATATGTTTGATTCTATTCTATGAAGTATTGTCATTCTTTATCTTTATGAATCTGGGGTGGAACGAGAGTATGACCCCTTATTCTACATGAGCTCTTGTGAAGCCTTAGCCGGATAGTATTGAGCTACAGCTTGAGAGTGCATCATAGGTTCCAAGAGAGTATCTGAGCTAATTGGAATACGTGACATAAAATCTCATTAGTCATGGGTAAATGAGGTCTCTGTGGCGCTAAGGCTAGAATCATAGAGCATCATTCTCCGATCCGAAAGATCCGACCTTGTCTGTGGCGTTTTGAGTAGGATCGTCAGAGATTGAATTGCGTGAGCTTTACCCTCGTTCAAATTGAATGACCACTGACCCTGGCATTTGGTTTGGATCAGAAGAGATTAATGACCACTGACCCTGGCTTTAATGACATACAACCTTGCCATTGAATAAATCACTCATTGTTAAAGTAGACAATAAGAAGTATCAATGCAGAAGAATAAGCATCTCCGAGGCCTTAACTGATTCTCCATCATTGTTTCTGCATCAAGTTGGTATTACTTTCATTCTTATTTTGTTCTATGCGTTTTTACAACGACCACTCTTTTCTATTCCCCTGACTAAGATTTGAAAGATAACTATTGCTTGCTCAATCCGACAATCCTCGTAGGATCGACCTTCACTCACCTGAGGTATTACTTGGACGACCCGGTGCACTTGACGGTTCAGTTGTGCGAGTTCTATTTTCACGCACCAACTACCAACCTTCATCTAATGGTTAAAAGATCCAAAACAGGATAAGGCACCGATTACTAGTGTCAAACCCCCTCATGATTTGATAAATGAAATCCCAACCAGTGTTAAATTGTCCCTTACAATGTCACATTGGACCAAGGCCGTGAAAGAAGAAATTGCAACCCTACATAGAAATCATACTTAAACAATTGCTGATCCTTAAAAAAATAGCACTATCATAGAGTGTCGTTGGGTGTTTGCCATCAAGAGATATCCGAATGGCACCATTGTTAAATATAAAGCAAGATTGGTTGCTAAAAGATTTCATCAAAGAGAAGCCATCGATTATAATCAAGTCTTCAGTCCTGTGATTAAACCAGCAACTATTCGCATTATACTCACCATTGTTATCTTAAAATCATGGCCAATTCGATAATAAGACTTTAATAATGCATTCTTCAATAGTGAGCTTCAAGAAACCGTGTTTATGCAACAGTACAACCACCTTCCTTTCCTCAAGGACAAGCAACTCAGGTTTGCAAGCTTCATAAATCTATTTATGGATTGAAACAAGCTCCAAGAGCTTGGTTTACTAAGATCTCTATAACTTTTTCTTATTTTGGTTTCAAAAATACAAGGTCAAAGCCTTCTCCCTTTATTCGAATAACATTGAAATCAATAATGCACATTCTTGTATATGTGGATGATATCTTAATAACTTGTGATGATGAAAATAAAATTGTTATGCAAATGAATCAATTACACTCTTTGTTTTCTTTAAAAGACTTAGGTGAATCTAACTATTTCTTAAGCATTAAATCCTCCAAAACTAAAACTTAATCATACATTTTATCTCAGACAAAATATATAGAAGATCTATTAATTAGAGCACATATGCATGACTCTCAACCAATACCTACTACTATGAATATTACCATTAAACTCTCAAATTATGTTGGGGAGGTCTTTGGTAAACCCACTCTTTTTAAATCTTTCATCGGTGCTTTACAATATGCCACCCTTACTCGTCTAAATATAGCATATGTAATGAATAAATTTTCACAATATATGTACAATCCCTTCTTGTCACTGAAAGTGTGTCAAACAAATTCTAAGATCAATCTCGCTAAGGAACCAATAAGGGTCTAGCCAACAAGCATTTTAAACTGCACTCTATGCTAATAAATTGTCATTAATTAGTAATTATTTAAATTTTATTTTTTTAAAGAAACAAAATTAATGATTATTAATTACCTCTTTACTCTAATTCACCTTTTACCTTTTAATACGCAAATCCTAATTTTTTTTTCCAAAAAAAACTTTGAAACTCCAAAAAACAAATTCAAAAATATAAGATAAAGAATCATCCAAATCTTAAGAAAAAACATACAAAACATTGGAATAAGAATCATCAAAAACTAATAAAAAAATCATCAAAATCCTAATGAAAACCATACAAAACATAGAAAAAAGAATCATCTAAAACTAATAAAAAGAATCATCCGAAATTTAGGAAAAAGAAACATAAAAAACTAGTTAAAAGAATCATTCAAAACCAAATAGGAGGAGGAGAAGAAGAAGAGACGCAAGGTGGCCGGCGACGGCGTCTTGGATGGCGTTGCGTGGACGGTAGGAGACTTGCGGTGGCGCGTTGCGAGGAGGAAGCCACGGAGGCCGCGCATCACGAGTAGAGGAGTCGTCATAGATCGGAGTAGTTGATCGCGCGTCGCGAATAGGGCTTAGCGGTGGCTGCATCGCGACGGATGGAGAGTCATGGGGTGACTGTCTAGCACGACAGATGGAGGTCGCAATGGTGTTCGGCGGTGCAAATGCATCGGGATTATAATCTATGGCGGTGGACATGGCTATGTGCAACGAAGAAGGACGGTGGCAGGACGTGAGGAAGAGGCCACATAGCGTGACGAAAGACGCGGCGGTGGTCGGTGGATGGTGGCATCAAAAATTGCGTGGAGACAATGGGTTTGTGGAGGGAGAGATTTGACGGTTTTCAAGTGAATAGAAATGGATTAAGTTTTTTATAGATTATTTTTATTATGTACTATAAATGTGATTAGGATAAATGTAGATAGAATCTTTTTTGAATTTTGAATTTTGAATTTTATTTATTTATAAAATTTAAATTATAATAAAGTTGGCTTATGTTGGCTTATAGGAGAGTTGTTTCCTTATAGTTTTCCTTCTAAGATACTTGGTTGTTGTAACACCCTACCACATAGAGCTTTACACCTAGAATGTAAAACAGAGGTGGCGAGGCACTACGACCTCTAAAATAAAATATATATAGTATAATAATTGAAAGGATTTAATATACGAGGAGCCCTGAATAAAAGGTAAAGCAAAACTTGCAAAATATAAAAGCGCAACGCTTAGGAAACGTGATTACTTGCGTGCTAAGAAAGCTATGGTTTACAAGTATAAGATAATAGAAGACTAGGAATAGAGGGACAAAAGTACAGAATAATAAGCTCCTAACTCAGCCTGCGAAGCCAAGGCTGGCCAGAGAATATTTACATACATATATACATACACTAATATCTAAAATACGAAGATAAACCCTAATTCTCCATAAACCTCTAAGAGGTACAAAATGAAATAGCTGTTCGAAGAGTTAAGTACATTTATAAACTTAAACTATACATCAAAATAAAACCCAGAAACCGCTCCGCTACAGAAGTCCAGATGCCTACCGAGGAGCCTCTCGACCTGCATTTGAAAAACAACAACACAGTATGGGTGAGAACCAGAGGTTCTCAGCATGGTAAAGGTGTCACGCACATAAGATATAAGGTCCTGGGAATGCCAGAGGCAATCTTAGAACGCCGACACTCAACTTATAAACCTGAAAGAACTATAACAGAAGCCATAAAGTAGGGTGATTTTCTAAGGCTTTCTAAACTAAATTGATTCCTTAAAATCTAAACAAAATTAAACTAAGATCCTAAATCTCTCTGCCTTTCCTTCGTTCCTTCATCCCCGATGATGTTACAAAGACAAACAAGCAAACAAAAGCAGGCACAGGTAGAATACAAATAGTACATATAGCAAGTATATCAAATAGCATGTTATAAGCAGTTAGGCATTCCCAATTAATGCACAATCAAACAATATGCACATGATGCATGCCTGTCCTATGGCTGACGAGGCTCATCTGTTGGTTATCAAGCCAACCCGACAAGTCCGTAATCCTTGGACTGTCCCCCGTCGCGCATCCCCATGAGTCTATGCATAGCTTTTTCTCTTTTCATTCATAATTCATATATTCATTGATAAACCCTAATTTTATGGTTTATCTTGTGCTTAATTCATGGGATTTTATCACCCTTTTTCCCACATTTATTCAATGAAATAGCATAGTTTTATAATTCTCCTTGATTTTGTGCTTAAGAGTGAAAACATACTTTTTAGGCCTTTAAATTGCTAATTTTGATTCACTTTAATTCCATTCAATTTTGTGATATATTTGTTGAATGATTTCATATTCATAAGGCAAGTATTGGATGGAAAAAGTGAATAGAAAAGCATGCAAAGTGGGGAACTCATGGAAACACAACGATTTGGAGTGCTTAAAGCGACACGCATGCGCAGCAGAAGCGCAAGCGTGAGGATGAGGTCGCATGGCAACGCGTACGTGTACATGACGCGTACGCGTGGATCGCAAACTGCCAAGCGACGCGTATGCGTGATCCACACGTACGCGTCGGTGCTTGCACGTGACTTCATTAAAGTAAAAATGCTGAGGGCGATTTCTAAGCTGCCCAAGCCCAAATCCAACTCGTTTCTGAGAGTATTTCATGCAGAATTGAAGATTAAGCAAAGGGGGAGCAATTGTTTGAAGAATAGCATCATGTAGTTTAGTTTTTAGAGAGAGAAACTCCCTCTTCTCTCTAGAATTAGGGTTCTAGGATTATTTGCATCATAGATCCATGTTCAATTCTTGTTCTCATCTCTTTTCCTTTGTGATCTCTTGTTATTGCATCATTGCCCTCCTAATTCTCTTGTTAATTTCACTTAATGCTCTCTTTTGTGTTGATGAACTCATGTTGGATTTGGATATTCCTTAATGCAAAATTGATGTTTGATGTTTGATTGATGATTTGATTTGGTGATCTTGTTTCCTGTGCAATTTATTATGTTTTCCTTTCATACCCACCAAGTGTTTAACAAAATGCTTGGTTGGACTTTAGAGTAGATTTTTTAGCATTCTTGGCTTGGAAAGAGAAACTAAATGATCTTCAGTCATTGAGGCCCAACTATGTTGGTGATCTAGAGTTGTTAACTAGTATTGTTTCCATTAACTCTAATCTCTTGCTAATTCACTTAGTGAGTTGATTAGGATATATGAATTAAGATTAGCTAGTCTTATTAGATTTTCTTCGAGTGTGAAGATAACATGATACCTTCTTCCATCGTCGGAGATGACGTAATAAGATAAATTTTTGTTAATTATTGTTATTAGTGACTAGGATAGAAAGCTTAGATTCTCAATTCTTGCCAAGGATGTCTCTCTTTTATTAATTGCCTTCTTTGGTTGTTCCTTTACTTTTCTTGCCCTGTTTCCAAAAATCAAACCTCCTTACATCTTCATAGCCAATAATTGAGCACTTCATTGCAATTCATTGTGAGACGACCCGAAGTTTAAATACTTCGGTTAAAAATTCTTATTGGGGTTTGTACTTGTGACAACCAATATTTTTTATTGGGAGGATTGTTTATTGGTTTAGAGCTGTGCTTACAACGAAGTAATTCTTTTCTATGAGAGGAATTCTAGACCAACGATAAACCTCTCTTTATCAAAATGGCGCCGTTTTCAGGGAATTGCAATGGTGTTATGTTATTGGCTATTGTGAATATGTAAATATGTGTGTCTTTTGGTTGTTTCTTAGTTTTTATAAGGTTTAGGATTTTGTCTCTTATTTTTGTGGTTTTTGTTTTTGTTTACTACTATGAATTCTCACTCCTTTGGCTATGAGTTTCGCTACAATGATGTTGTAGGGAATGGAAGCTTCAATGAGGATGTGCATCAAGGGTTTGGGAATCAAAGGTGGGAGGAGCCTCAAGAGGTTGATCACTCTTCATGGCAACAACCTCCGATTTTTTATAGGTATAATTCTGATCCTACTGCATATCAATCTAGTGGATGTGGTGACCCTCATTGTGATTGTCAATCGCAATCACCATATGCCTATGAGCCACCCACTCAACCTAGTTTTGAACCACCATATTCACAAGCCTCATAGCACCAAACACCTCCATACGACCCTAACCCATATTCACCATACCAAACACCTTGTGAACCATATGAACCATATGAAGAACCACAACTCAACCACCAATACCCTCAAGAACCACTACTTCCATGCTATTACCAAGATGAACCACCTCCAATGTATGATGACTTTTAACCACAAAATGAACCCCCTTTCTCACCATAATCCTCCATAGAAAAATACCCACATCCATTGGTCCAAGAGCAACATGATCCTACTTATGCTAGTCAAGTGGAACAAGAGCCAATGGATCACTACAAGGAAGCAGTGGATCGGCTTCAAGCAATCATCCGTCAAAGAGAGCAAGAGGAAGCCCAAAGAATGAAATAAGCTATCGAGGCTAACCTTGCCAAATTTAAGGCCAATGTGGACGTATGGGATTCATACCGTAGACAGAGCATCTCCACGGGTGAATGTGGAGAATCAACCGAAGAGCGGAGCATCGAGTGTGTCATGCAACAAGTGAAAGAGAAAGATTGTTAATAAAGAAGAAGTGGTTGAAGAACTAGGCAAATTTGAGCAAGAGGTGAATTCCAAGTTTGAGAACACTTCCACACCAAGTGACATTGTTGATAATTTTTTGGAAGTTGTTGAACCACCTTCTAATTATGAGCCCTTTCCCCCAAATAAAGAAACCTATCTTCCTACACCACCTCCAATGGATGAAGGTCACCATGCTTTCATGCTAGAACACAGAAATCTCAGTTCTCGCATCCTAAGGCATGAAGAGGAGATGCAAGAGGAGTTTAAGAAGCTAGAAGCCGCGATTGCTACCATGGTGAAAGTCGTTGGCAACATGGCCCCCTCCCACCTTTGCTTATACAATCAAGGCTCTCCCACTGTTGAATATGGACATACAATCAAGGAGCATAGTGAGGGAATGAATTTAGAGCTTCAAGGTGTAGAAGGAGAGTTGAAGCAAGAATTGTCACAAGGGGAGGAAGTGGAGAAAATTGAGCCAGAAGAAGTGGTTGAAGACTTAGGAGATGTTGGAAGTCCATGGGGATGTATAAGTAGAGAGCCCTCTTCCAAGAAGCTTGGTACTGATGTTAAGGAGGGTGTACAACCTTCAAGGCATATCATGATGGAAAAATTTGAAGAGGTTGATCCAAGGATGGATTCAAGTATTGAAGAATTCTTATGTACAATTGAATCCTCTCCCATTGGGCTTGACATGGAGATCAAAGAAGAAGATACCTCACTTCCCATACCCTTGGCAAGCAATGATAAAGAAACTGGATTGGAAGAAAGCTACCAAGAGGAAGAGGTTGAATTTGAAGAAAGTTGTCAAGAGGTGCAGGAATTTGAAGAAGAGTGCAAGGGGATGGACCTCGCATTGGCTAAGTATGGGGAGGTCCCCTTCCTAAGTCACCATCTAACACAACATTCAAGTGGGTAAAATTCTTATCCCTAAGCTTTAATTTCCCACTTGAATATGGCTTGATTGAAAATGATGGACAACTTAGAGCTCTATGTGGAGTTAAGAGTAGGAGAGAATTGGTTAGTGGTAGACACCTTAATTCACGGTTCATTATGGTTGAAAGCTCGAAGTCTAGGAGCAATGGTTGGTGTAGAACCGATTTGTATGGGTCTCAGAGGATGTTTGGGTACCTAAATAAGAATTCACAAGCCTTGTCACCCGGATCTAACTATGGTATTCAACAAGAATATGGGTACAAGAACAAGGTTTGGGACCCCAGAATTCATTTCAACAATCAACACTCTTGGGGTCTTGTCACTTGCTCGAGCTTACTTGAAGGCTTTATGCGCCTAAATTGGGATCCCGGTGGTCATTGAAAATGCAAACATTGGTGGGGATTCAAGGATGAATTCAAGCATAAGCCACCATAGCAACAACCCCACCAAATGTCCAACTTAAGGACTTAAAATAAAAATGCTAGGTGGGAGACACCCCACCATGGTAAACTCTCTCCATTCTCTTGTAGATATAACCAATGAATGAATTGAGTTGCCATTGTAGGTAATTTTTCTTATTTTCCATACTTTTATACACTTTGCTTTTATTGATAGGTTGTTTGTTAAATTCATGTTTTAGAATAGTTGCTGTATTTTGCTTGAAGTCTGAGTTTGTTTGTTTTGTCTTTGAAAATTTTCAAAAACCAAAAAGATTTTTGTTAATTTTGAATTTTTGGTTGGTTTTGAGTTGTAGATAGTGTTAGGGGGATTTCAAGCTATTTTTGGTGTCTCTGAAAAAAAAAAAGAGAGAAAGGCAGGCACGCATACGCGTACAGCACGCGTATGCATCGATGCGTCAACACAGATCCCATACATCATACCCGAGAGTTGTGTGAACTTGGCGCGAGAACTGTGCTTAAAGCGCAAGTTTCGTTCCATGCGTACATGTACTTTATGCGTACGTGTCAATGCGCGCACTCCACTTCCACGCTTATGCGTACATGACGCTTACGCGTCTATCGGTTTTCTGTCCACCCATGCGCACGCGTCAGGGACGCGTACGCATGGATTCAAAATCACTAACACTTCAAGGACGTGCAAGCCCTAGCCATTCGCGCAGGTTCTCTTCTCCAACATTCCATTTCCCCTTCTCCATTCTCCAGAACCACCATTACCACTATTTCCAAGTTCTGCGATCACCACCGGCCACCTTCCAGTGGGCAGCACCACCGCCAACATCACCTCTGTTACCCCTCTGCCCTATCTTCCTCTTTCCTTTCTTTCTCCCTTCTCCTTCCCTCTTCCCTTTCTCTGTCCAATTCCTCTTCTACCACTAACTAGCACCGCCGCGGCCCCATTGCCACCGGCAAGTTTCATTCCATCATCACCAACCCATTCCTTTTTCCTCAGCCATCCCTTTCTCGCCGCTGCAACCAAAGAAGAGTTGTACCTCTCTGCTCTGTGCGTGCCCCTGTCTCATTATGACAGCCTTGTTCCACCGCGAGCCACCAGGCCACCGCCATCTCTGGGTGGCATTTCCCTTTCCCTTCCCAGTTCTAATTCTGCTTCTGCTTCCAGGTTACCCATGTCCTCCCATGTTCCATTTTGCTCTATTTTTAATTTTCTTTTATTGCATTCTGTTCTGTTAATAATAGTTTAATTTCTACAGACTTAGGATAGATAGAATTGCATGTGGTTAGGTAGCTAGGATGTGGTTAGAGGATTTTAGGCCTGATAACTGCTCCGTTCTTGTTATCTGATATGGCTAAATGTTACTTGCTTGCTGATTGGTGATGATGTTGTTGCTCTGTATATATCTTATTACTGCTGTGTTGAATATGGATTCATGTGAATTGCTTGATTGCTGCCGTGCTGATTTGAATTGTGTCTTCTGCTTGATGCTGCCTGAACCATATGAATTGGTTAATTGTTTTACATGTTTGGTGAAATATGAATTCATATAAGTTTTTTAGCTGCTGTTTGTTATCTGAGAACGTCCAATTTATTACCGGAATGCTGCCAAAATTTTTGGAAAGCAATCTGTTGTTACTTGCAACTTAGGGATTGGACTTGGCACTCCTTATGTGCATTGAAATTGGTTAATCCAAGGAACTATTTGATGGTTTTCTGTTTCAAATAGCACCTTGACTAACTAATCAATGTGAACCTTATTGTGTTTTCTTCATTTCATGTTGAGTCAAATGCTTTATGACTTCTTGGTTAAGGTTCAATTTTCAACTTACTTGACCAATGAAGCTAATGCCAGAGCTCACCATTTGATTTAAACTTGTGTTTTTCTTGATTAAGGTTCATACATTTGTAACAATTGGTACCTTCTACTAGTGTGAACCCGTTAAACCAAAATTGCTTTTAACCGTCTTTTGGTTTCACCATGTGCTACTCCTAATTCCTTCAACACCAATTTTTACAAATTCGGTGACCATAAGCATTGATGATGACTTGCTTTTTTATTCCATGCTTCTATGCAAATTATATTTCATCATCAATGACTTGCATCATCCTCATGAACGTGAGCATGCTTGTTGCCTATGTGTTGTGAACTTCTTTTGGTTAAGCTCCATACTTGTTATGCCACTAATTTTTAATCGTTTCTCTAACTTCTGACTTAGTTGACTCTTTAACTCTACTTTTTTTAGTTTTAACTTTAACCCTTACATATTCTTTTGAGGCATGATAATTGTTATGGCTTAACAAACAAGCACCTTGCTAGTATTGCTTGGATTCTTGGTTTGTATCCTATTTGGTGTTTGATTTCTATTTTCTTTCATTCCAAGGGTTTTCTGATTTAACTCACTTCATGAATATGTTCAACCTTCTTGTTGCCTGTTTTCTGTCTATGCTTCATTCCTTACTTTACAACCCTCTACTTGGCTTAATTATTTATATCTTGTGATTTCTGTTTTTCCAGGATGATTGACCGAGGGAAAGCAAAGGTTAATTCCCGAAAAAGGAAGAAATCCCAGTCTTTCACTTCTTCTGCCATCTCCAGTTATGCCAAGATATTTCTTTCCGATAAGGAGAAGGCAGATCAGCTCCTACCTCCTGCTGACAGAATGAAATTTCCTAATCTGTACTGTGAGCTCCGTCTTCTGAATTTTCAGAAGAGGCATCTCAACATAGAGAAGAAGCTAGCCATTCCTGCCGATCTGAGGCATGCTATTGAGACTAGGATTGAGGGGGTGGGCCTATCTTTTGTTGATAGGAAGCTCACTCGGGTGAAGAAGTCATGGGTTTGGGAATTTTACTGTAACTTCTTTAGACCGACCCTTGAATCGGTTCAATTGAGGGGAGGATAGATTCTGATGTCTAAGATTGACATCGAGCAGGCACTCCATTGTCAGCCCAGGGTCAGTGAGAAAGACTTGTTTTAGAGGGCTGAAGAGGAGATGCACTGCCTTACTTATGACTATGATGCACTGAGGAGTCTTTTTGCCCAGTCGAATGCTCCTTGGGTGTTTGATGCCAACAAGATGAAGCCCAAGGGGATGATGTTTGACTATCTGACGAGGGAGGCTAGGACATGGTAGCAGATCCTTGCTCACTATGTTATGCCTACCACACATTTTTCCGATATCCCGGTGGACATGCTTGTCTTGATTGGTTGTATTATGGAGGGGAAGGAGTTGTACTTTCCCTGACTAATCAGGAAGTTTATGTGGCGAGCCCATGTCAGAGGCACACTCCCATTCTCTACTTTGGTTACTGAGATGGCTCAGCGAGCCGGTGTTCCATGGAGAGCAGATGATGAGTCACCACCCCCAATCCACGGAAAGGAGAGATTTATTCCGTAGGAGACTTGGGTGAATGACAAGCCACCAGCCCGGCGTCGATCTAGAGCTAGAGCTTCAACAGCAATGACACCTAGCCTACCCTCATCTTCATCAGCTGCAGCCAGACCATCCACAGCACTAACTACTTCTGCCCAACCAGCACCACCACCGCCAGCACCCCAGCCAACTTACCTACTGGTACAGCATCTTTTTAGATTCATGGAGCGCAGCGAGCATCGCCACAAGCGACGCTATGATCGTGTGACTCGGATGCTAGTATCGCTGGGCGCCGAGATGCCCCCTTATTCTGACCCTTCTTTCGCAGAAGAGGAGGAGCAGGAGGAGGAGCATGATGAGGAGCAGGCTCAGCATCCAGAGGCGCCCACTCAAACTCAGGCTCCCACAGAGGCGCAGCAGACCGCTGTGGAGCCACAGCCTCAGCCCCAGCCAGATGCGGACGTTGACCCTTACTCCCGGTCTCAGCCATAGCATCGAGGACGATGCTTTATCCTAAGTGTAGGGAGGTCACCGTCGTCACCGTCGGTGGAATTGCTACTTTGGGTGACAATTTCGGACATTTATCTTTTATTTTGTGTCACTTTTAGCACTTGCACTTTGTTTTATTTTGCACTTTTGGATTATTGTACATATTCGTATTTTGGATACTCTTGTTTTAGCTTGTTCCATTTTGCACTTTACACCTTGAGTTTGTATATATTTCATATTTCTTAGTTCACTTTTGAGTTTATTGGTTGTGATTAGAAAAAGTTTGGATTGTTAGAGCTTAGTTTACCCCTTTTTACATAAGAAATTTGGTTTGATTGGAAAAGGGAATAAACTAAGGAATTTTTTTAAAAATTCTCAGTCACAACATTGCATTTAGGATACATATAATAAGCTTAGTCAAAACAATGATATTTCCAAGGAATTTATCTATAGGGCACCACCCCAATTGATTGAAAAAAAATTTGTGTTAAACTTGCTTGAATTCTATATTTTGTGGATCATGTTTTTGAGCTAAGAACACAAGCATGTGAGATTTGAGCCTAATGGTGTGGTTACATCTTATAACCACTTATTTTCCTTCTTGTGTGTAATTGTTCTCTTTCTATGATTGTGATCCTTGATTTATTTAATTCTATATGTCCATTATTCCTTGTATACATGCACTTGTATGATTGAGGCCATTATTTCATTGAGCTCACTTACCCAAATAGCCTACCTTTTATCTTCCATTGTTAACCAATTTTGAGCCTATGCTTAACCCAATTGTTCTTTATTTTAGCACATTACAAGCCTAAAGCAAAAAATAATAAATGTCCCTTGTTTGGATCTTTGATTAGCTTAGGCTAGTGAGAGTGTTTATTATTCAAGTTTTGGGAGATTTGGGACATTGATTGGGATAAAAAGGTGTTTTGTATTTTTATATTTGGGAATTGGGTGCATACTCATTTATTAATTAAATGTTAGACCTTATGCATTGATGTTCTTGTATATAGTTTGATAAAAAAAATAGAAAAAGAAAGAAAAAGAAAAACAAAAAAAAGGGGACAAAATACCCCAAAGTAAAGTTTAATAAAAATCAATGCATATGTGTTGTGAAGTGAAAAGAAAATGCATGAGTGTGTGAAAAAAGTGAAGAATGGGTAGTTAGGTTAGCTTCAAATTGTATAGGTTGTAGGTTAGGTGGAAAGCTTAGGTTGATCAAAGATTCAAAATCTCAAGCTCACTTGACCAAATACAACCCTACCTTGACCATAAGCCCATTACAACCTTTGAAAAAGTCCTCATGATATTTGTATGCATGCATGAAATAATTGTTGATTGTTAGATGAAAAACAAATCTTGGAAAGCATGATTAGGGGAGAATTGAGTGAATCAACCCCAAACACTTGAGTGACTAGAGCGGATACACATTCGGTGAGGGTTCGATTGCTCAATTACATGTTTTCACCATGATCATTCTTCTTCTTGCAAGTTTGTAAATCTTTTGGATAATTCAATACAATTGTGGGTTTGATTTGATTTCTATTGCTTTAGCCCTTATGCTTGCATACGTTTTTTGAAAATTGATTTGTTTTGACCAAGTGATTGCATTCATATAGATTGCATGTAGGTAGTTGCATTTAGATAGTTTACATTGAATAAATGTTGATACCCTTTGTCTCTTTCTTGGTTAAGCATGAGGACATGCTTGGTTTAAGTGTGGGGAGATTTGATAAGCCCCAATTTTGTGGTTTATCTTGTGCTTAATTCAGGGAATTTTATCACCCTTTTCCCATATTTATTCAATAAAATAGCATGGTTTTATAATTCTCCTTGATTTTGTGATTAAGAGTGAAAACATGCTTTTAAGGCCTTTAAATTACTAATTTTGATTTACTTTAATTCCGTTCGATGCCGTGATATGTTTGTTGAGGGATTTCAGATTCATAAGGCAAGTATTGGATGGAAGAAGTGAAGAGAAAAGCATGCAAAGTGGAGAACTCATGGAAACACAAGGATTTGGAGTGCTTAAAGCGACACGCACGCGCAGCAGACGCGCACGCGTGAGGATGAGGTCGCATGGCAACGCGTACGCGTGGATCGCAAACCGCCAAGCGACGCGTACGCGTGATCAACGCATACGCATCGGTGCTCGCACGTGACTTCATTAAAGTGAAAATGCTGGGGGTGATTTCTGAGCTGCCCAGGCCCAAATCCAACTCGTTTTTGAGAGTATGTCATGCAGAATTGAAGATTGAGCAAAAGGGGAGCAATTGTTTGAAGAGTAGCATCATGTAGTTTAGTTTCCAGAGAGAGAAGCTCTCTCTTCTCTCTACAATTAGGGTTCTAAGGTTATTTGCATCATAGATCCATGTTCAATTCTTGTTCTCATCTCTTTTCCTTTGTGATCTCTTGTTATTGCATCATTGCCCTCCTAATTCTCTTGTTAATTTCACTTAATGCTCTCTTTTGTGTTGATGAACTCATGTTGGATTTGGATATTCCTTAATGCAAAATTGATGTTTGATGTTTGATTGATGATTTGAGTTGGTGATCTTGTTTCCTTTGCAATTTATTATGTTTTCCATTCATACCCACCAAGTGTTTGACAAAATGCTTGGTTGGGCTTTAGAGTAGATTTTTTGGCATTCTTGGCTTGGAAAGAGAAACTAAGTGATCTTGAGTCATTGAGGCCCAACTATGTTGGTGATCTAGAGTTGTTAGCTAGTATTGTTTCTATTAACTCTAATCTCTTGCTAATTCACTTAGTGAGTTGATTAGGACATTTGAATTAAGATTAGCTAGTCTTATTAGATTTTCTTCGAGTGTGAAGATAACATGATACCTTCTTCAATCGTCGGGGATGACGTAATAAGATAAATTCTTGTTAATTATTGTTATTAGTGACTAGAATAGAAAGCTTAGATTCTCAATTCTTGCCAAGGATGTCTCTCTTTTATTAATTGCCTTCTCTGGTTGTTCCTTTACTTTTCTTGCCCCGTTTCCAAAAATCAAACCACCTTACATCTTCATAGCCAATAATTGAGCACTTCATTGCAATTCCTTGTGAGACGACTCGAGGTTTAAATACTTCGGTTAAAAATTCTTATTGGGGTTTGTACTTGTGACAACCAATATTTTTTATTGGGAGGATTGTTTATTGGTTTAGAGCTATGCTTACAACGAAGTAATTCTTTTCTATGAGAGGAATTCTAGACCAACGATAAACATCTCTTTATCATTCATATATAAAACTTTACTCAACGGGGGCTACTATTCCTGGGAATTTATATGTGTCCGGTCACCCTTACGACGTAGGGTCAACAGAGTATCGAGTTTTAACTTGGAACACGTGGTGGCAAGCCACGGTTCTTTAACCAAGGAAACTCGTATCTCAGATCATCATTCATATTCATTCATAAACATCTCATATATTTGCATCTTTTTACATAGTTTGTCAGAACCTAGAGCAAGTGGGGCAAAACCACAACCCTTGCGTCTACCGAGGAGGTACGTTCTCATATGCCCAGGAGGAACAAAGGAGGGGATCCTAACCTCCCACCATCTTGCTTGGGATGATTTTACAATACCAGGAGGATCAAAGAGGGGGATCCTCACCTTCCAGCGTCTCTTGGGGTCACACTTTCGAGAAAGAGTGCTCAGGTGCAATATTTATTCCTTTCATTAGCCAGTTTCATAATTTAAAAGATATATATACATATGCATTTATGCCACCTATCTTCTCATACCTAAATCATCACGTTTTTAACTTTACTTCACCTCCAAGTTACCTTAATTTCCTAACTCCAACTTATCACTAAGCTTACTAATAAGATCTAGGGTTAAAAGAATAAAAATAGAGATTTAGAAGTTTGAAACCATGTTTGAATCATAAAAATACAAGTGCTGGAAAAAAGAGTGTGTGCAGACGCACACAAGTGTGCGTGCACACACCAACCAGGAACTACTTAGTGTACGTGCGCCTCACCTATGCGAGCGCCACCAGCAGAAAGCATCCCCCGGTGCGTGCGTATGCACAAGTGAAGTCGTTGCTACTGCTGGGTGCGTGCGCACATCAGTGTGCATAGGCTCACACCAAAAATTCTGGTTCTGCTGCATTTTAAAAATTTTCAGTTTTTGCACCAGATTTTCGGCGTCCATAACTTCCTCTACAAGATTCGGTTTTTTGCAAAATTTATATTGTTCTCAAGCTTATAAAACCCTCTTTGATTTGAAACAAAACTCATCTTCATCCAAAATTTGAGGTTCGAGTTATGGACTGCCAAGTTCATTAAAAATCAAGTTTTTATTCAAAACCTCAAACCTCTATTTTTACCACAACAAACTCAATACCCACACCTCGACATACCACTTTAGAAAGCCAAAAACCTCCACCTCCTAGATTACTCAATTATACTTTTATATGCACATTCCCATATACAAATTACTCAACAAAACAACAAGATCATCATCCTTCATCACATATATAAGTTCATTCCTTAATACATTGCCAATTATCACTGATTCACCATATAATATTATGTTCCATAACCAATCATCAATTATCAAGCTAATAATCAACCAAAATCAATAATCATTATCAAAGTACTAAACATCTAATGTATTCAAACATTCATACCTAGCCTTTGGTCATCTAGCCTAAGTTTTCACAAAACTTTACATATTAAACACGAGAAAGCTAAACCATACCTTGGCTGATTTCCACGTATTTTCCAAGACCACCCATTAGGCAAGATTGCAAGCCTCAAGACCAAAAATTCAGCAACTAGTTTCCAACTCCAAGTTTCCAATATCCACAATCCAAGTTCTAATATATATATATATATACCCAAAATTCAATACCTAATATGCTTAACACAAAAAAATTAAAGAATTATCTAGAGTTCTAGAATTCTCACCTTACCAACGGGAAGTTGGAACAAAGCTTAGCAAGTCCACCAAGTTAATTTGATCCTAAACACCAAAATTTAACAATTTCAACATTTTTGCTCATGAATTCTCGAAATTGAAACTGAGGAATTGGGGAAGAAAACATTACTTTCTTATTTTACAATGTACCAGACTTTGTAGTATTTGACGCCACGGTCATGTGGCCGCAAACGGTGCGGCAATCGGAGCTCTAGATAAAAAGTTACATGGATTTGAATGAAATCAAGGGTTTGTGAACTTAATACATGTTCTTCCCCCTTTTGAATGTTCCCAGCGTTTATGCATGCTAAATGGGGAAGATAATGAGCTGAAGCTCGTTAAGTATGATGGATTAGTTGGGCCTATGGGCCCGGTTCGGACCCGGTATGACGGATCGGCCCAATCTTGGGCCAAATTTTTTGAAATTAGTGTCAAAATTCTTATTTTAATTTGCTCTATCCTATTTTGCTATTAAATTTACGTTTCTAATTTATTTTATGAAAATTTTATTTATTGACAATTATTCACTAATTTTACAATTTTTACATCCTACCCACCTTATTAAGAATTTTGCCCTCAAAATTCAGATTTAGTTATCCGAAAGAGGTGTGGGTAGTCCCCTCACATATTCAATTTGAATTCTCAGGTGTGTTCTCCTGAGTCTGTGAGACATGAAATATGTGATAGGTATCGCCTATCGAATTTCGGAACTAATACTAAGATGTTTGATGCTCTAATTTCAGATTAACATATAGGCTTTTAGCGTACCGTGAAACCTTACCTTCTTTCTGGTGTATAGTTTCGTCAATATTCCTGATAAATAGTTTGCCCCAATGGGCTGAATAGATTTGGGTTAACTGACCCACGATCACCTAACAGCATTACTTCCTATCCTAGTCCTCAATAAGTCCTTTCATAATCAATAGCAATCCCTAGTACTTCCATTGTGAACCTTTCCATGGTTACCACATCTCAAATGACTCTTGGTATTTGCTCCTTATCTTCGGACGTGTTAGATATTCAGTCACACGCGTCGCCATATTATCCATCACTTCGGGCCCCTCCACTCTTATCAAAATTGTGGTACATTGTAGCAGTCATCGGTTGAATCAAAATCCATTTCTTCATTCCTTACAGTCTCATTCTTTGTTTCCCTCTATCTCTTTTTGATTCCCTTTCGTTTACCAGACTTCGACATCCTCGGTAGCTCTCTATTGTCCTATTACGCTTCTTGGATCTCGTCTTTGCCACGTTTTAAGACTACAATAGATTTAGTTTGACTCCTTCAGCTACACCTTCAATACCCAACTTAGGGTTCTAACTTACCTATCATTCCTTCCTCAGTTCCTCTGAAATTATATCCAAGCATTCCTTAGAAACTTCTTGCTCAAGGCGTTCGTCACCACTTCACGATGTTGTATTCGCATGTATCCTAAACCCCTCTAGTAATGCATCGCAAAAATTCTGACTGGTTAATTAAGTTCAGGTATCATGACTACTGGCACAGAGGTTAATTCTTCTTTTGGAGTTCGAAAAGCTCTCTTCGCATTTGGGTATCCATGCAAACGGTGCATTCTAGCGCATTAACTTAATCATAGATATTATGGTTGGCAAGAATTTAAAACTCCAAAACTCCTATTGATGGCGCACGCTTACAGGCTTCATCTTTCGCGTCCAAAAGTCTTGCTCTTAAGGAATCAACATTTCGACGGTTACAGCTAGGATTCATACGCGATACTAGTATAGACTCGAGTTGGTTTTCAGGGAGTCATTAAGCTCGAAAGATGAATAAACAATACGAATGGTGTTTGTGAGAAATCAGATAGAAAATTTCGTATACGGTCAAACAGAGTTGTACTGAAAAAATGGAATGCACAAGAAAAGGTCCTAAGTGCATCTCAGGAAAAGATTTCAAATCAAGGACCTTTTGGTAGAAAGAACAAAGTGTATAGAGTCAAAGGAATCTCAGCTGACTTTGAAGAATACAGTTTGCGAATAAGAGCAACTATATTCACAGCGAGCACACAAGATTCAAGGATTACGCGTTTATATCAAGACAAGCTCAAACTCATCCTGGAAGAAACAAGATTCATATTCATAAGGAGTAAAATTAGAAAGGTAATCAAGCTATTTAGGAAGAGCTCCAGATAGAATTTCAATGTAAGTTTCAAAAGAAGGATTAGATCGAGTCACGAAGGTTTGTTGGCACACTCTCTCTGCATAAGGCTTCCTGCCGTTCTCTTCCGTCTTCTCCGGCATAACTGGCACTTCCCACAAAGAAATAGTTGGTTAGAGGATTCCCTCTTCTAGTACTCCCTTCAACTCAATCCTATGTTTTACCAATTATAATGGTGTCTTTACTTGTGATGCAATTAAAGTTAATCCGGCTTCCGGTACTAAGCCTATCACAAACTCACTTTCTCTCTGAGATGGAAATTCTGGTACACCTCCAAGAATTGTCTCGAAAACTCTACCGTATAGGGATTTGGTCTCTCCTTCACTCGTCTCTTAACCAATTAGCAACTAAAGGTCGAATCCACTATATTCCTCATCCTCGCGGCTCACTGTCACTGGGCTTTGAACAATAACTCTGTGTAGTTCGCAGCACTTCCAATTCCTCAGATATAATCCAACCTGCTTTCGCTACGTCACTGTGATTCTTATCCTTCACGAGCCTAGCCACTCTTCTAGGTTAACAAAATATTACTCCACCTCAACAACTAATAATCTTCGACTAACCATCCACTTAGACTTTATGATTACCAAAAACTTGTCATGCATCACGAATGAATATTACATACTAATGGTATGCAAGGAAATCGTATGCAAGGTAGTCAGAAATTCAACTGCTATTTTCTAATTACCTTGGGTATGAGAATCAAATTCAGCTACATCCCAACCTTTTCTGTGTCGACATTCCCGGGCTATATAACTTGGTTTCCTGCACGGGTAGCATACGCCTAGCCCAGCCCGGCACGGTCTGGTTGAATGGTACTTCTTACATCTTGGGCACCTTCAGTCTTTCGGTTGAGTACTAGTTTGTCCTTTTGAATTTGGATCCGGACGGCTGTCGTTCCTTCGGTCATTGTTCTGGCGTTGAGAACGTGAAGTGGCAAAACAATCCCTCTTAAAATTTTGGCTCCTAGGTGTAATCTTTGTCTTCTTTCCCTTTTTATCTGTAAAATATTCCCGGCGATTACTCCTTGCCACCACAGTTCTTCTTGAGCTTTCTCCCATTGCTTGACCTATGTTAGTTAACTCCGGATAACCCATTATCTCCACTAGTACCACTGCACTTGGGGCATTATTCCTGCCTTCATGTTTATTTCCACCATCATTGCCATTTCTAGCTTGTGATCTGATTCTATCCATCGCTCGATTGGTCGCAGCAGCAACAGCGACAATGGCAGCAGCAGCACTCGTCATCGCAGTCACAAAATTTGTCAAACTGTCTACCGGTATAGTTATCTCGTTACCTCTCCATCCTCGACCTCGATAACGCCCACGACTGCGCCCACGAGACGCCATTTGGTTTCTGTTCACACCAAACAAGTGATATTAAGGTGATCAGTCTCAATATCGCAAGTCTAGTGATTCAAAGTTCCAAATACATGCTCATGAACATTCATGCCACATATATCAGTTAGATATCCTAATTAGCATATATAGCACTCAGAGTATGCTCGAAAGCATAGTCAGTCCGTCCTTCAGGCTCTATAGAAACGAACTGCTCTGATACCATAATGTAACACCCTACCACACAGAGCTTTACACCTAGGATGTAAAACAGAGGTGGCGAGGCGCTATGGCCTACACACACACACACACACACACACACACACACACACACACACACACACACACACACACACACACACACACACATACATATAGTATAATAATTGAAAGGATTTAATATACGAGGAGCCCTGAATAAAAGGTAAAGCAAAAATCGCAAAATATAAAAGCGCAACGCTTAGGAAACGTGATTACTTGCGTGCTAAGAAAGCTATGGTTAACAAGTATAAGATAACAGAAGACTAGAAAGAGAGGGCCAAAAGTACAAAATAACAAGCTCCTAACTCAGCTTGCAAAGCCAAGGCTGACCGGAGAATATTTATATACATATATACATACCCTAATATCTAAAATACGAAGATAAACCCTAATTCTCCATAAACCTCTAAGAGGTACAAAATGAAATAGCTGTTCGGAGAGTTAAGTACATTTATAAACATAAACTATACACCAAAATAAAACCCAGAAACTGCTCCGCTACAGAAGTCCTGACGCCTACTGAAGAGCCTCTCGACCTACATCTGAAAAATAACAACACAGTATGGGGTGAGAACCAGAGGTTCTCAGCATGGTAAAGGTGCCACGCACATAAGATATAAGGTCCTGGGAATGTCAGAGGCAATCCTAGAACACCAACACTCAGATTATAAACCTTAAAGAACTATAACAGAAGCCGTAAAGTAGGGTGGTTTTCTAAGGCTTTCTAAACTAAATTGATTCCTTAACATCTAAATAAAACTGAACTAGGATCCTAATTCTCTTCGCTATTCCTCCGTTCCTTCATCTCTGATGATGTTACAGAGATAAACAAGCAAACAAAAGCAGTCACAGGTAGAATACAAATAGTACATATAGCAAGTATATCAAATAGCATGTTATAAGCAATTAGGCATTCCCAGTTAATGCACAATCAAACAATTCAAACAATATTCACATGATGCATGCTTGTCCTATGGTTGATGAGGCTCATCTGTCGGTTATCAAGCCAACCCGACAAGTCCAAAATCCTTAGACTGTCCCCCATCGCACATCCCCATGAGTCTATGCATAGCTTTTTCTCTTTTCATTCATAATTCATACATTCATATATAAAACTTTACTCAACGGAGGCTATTATTCCAGGGAATTTATACGTGCTTGGTCACCCTTACGACGTAGGGTCAACAGAGTATCGAGTTTCAACCTGGAACACGTGGTGGCAAGCCACGGTTCTTTAACTAGGAAAACTCGTATCTCATATCATCATTCATATTTATTCATAAACATCTCATATATTTTCATCTTTTTGCATAGTTTTTCATAACCCGGAGCAAGTGAGGGCGAAACCACAACCCTTGCGTCTACCCGGGGGCCTCTATACTACCCAACCTGGAGCAACTGGGCCGAAACCATAACCCTTGCGTCTACCCAGAAGGTACATTCTCATATGTCCAGGAAGAACAAAAGAGGAGATCATAACCTCCAACCATCTCACTAGGGGCGATTTTACAATACCAGGAGGAACAAAGAAGGGGATCCTCACCTTCCATAGTCTAGGGTCGCACTTTCGAGAAAGAGTGCTCAGATGCAATATTTATTCCTTTCATTAGCCAGTTTCATAATTTAAAAGATATATATACATATATATTTATGCTACCAATCTTCTCATACCTAAATCATCACCTTTTAAACTTTACTTCACCTCCAAGTTACCTTAATTTTCTAACTCCAACTTATCACTAAGCTTACTAATAAGATCTAAGGTTAAAAGAATAAAAATAGAGATTTAGAGGTTTGAAACCATGTTTGAATCATAAAAATACAAGTGCTGGAAAAACAGAGTGTGTGCGGACGCACACAAGTGTGTGTGCGCACAGTTTGTGAAAGGTAGAGCGTGTGCGTGCACATGAATGTGTGCATGAGCACACCAACCAAGAACTACTTAGTGTGTGTGCGCCTCACCTATGCAAGCGCCACCAGTAGAAAGCATCCCCCGGTGCGTGCGTGCGCACCATGGCGTGCGTATGCACATTTTCTGTAAAACACCCGGTGTGCGTGCACACAAAGGCGTGCGTACGCACAAGTGAAGTCGTTGCTACTGTGGGGTGCGTGCGCACATCAGCGTGCGTAGGCACACACCAGAAATTCTGGTTTTGTTGTATTTTATAAATTTTCAGTTTTTGCACCAAATTTTCGGCGTCCATAACTTCCTCTACAGGATTCGGTTTTTTGCAAAATTTATATTGTTCTCAAACTTATAAAGCCCTCTTTGATTTGAAACAAAACTCATCTTCATCCAAAATTTGAGGTTCGAGTTATGGAATGCCAAAGTTCGTTAAAAACCAAGTTTTTATTCAAAACCTCAAACCTCTATTTTTACTACAACAAACTCAATACCCACACCTCAACATACCACTTTAGAATGCCAAAAACCTCCACCTCCTAGATTACTCAATTATACTTTTATATGCACATTCCCATATATAAATTACTCAACAAAATAACAAGATCATAATCCTTCATCACATATATAAGTTCATTCTTTAATACATTGCCAATTATCACTAATTCACCATATAACATTATGTTCCATCACCAATCATCAGTTATCAAGCTAATAATCAAACAAAATCAACAATCATTATCAAAGTACTAAACATCTAATGCATTCAAACATTCATACCTAGCCTATGGTTATCTAGCCTAAGTTTTCACAAAACCTTACATATTAAATACGAGAACCCTAAACCATACCTTAGACAATTTCCACGTATTTTCCAAGACCACCCACTAGGCAAGATTGCAAGCCTCAACACCAAAAATTCAACAACTAGTTTCATATACCCAAATTCAATACCTAATATGCCCAACACACAAAAATTAAAGAATTAACTAGAGTTCTAGAATTTTCACCTTACCAACGAAAAATTAGAACAAAGCTTGCAAGTCCACCAAGTTAATTTGATCCTAAACACCGAAATTTAACAATTTCAACATTTTTGTTCATGAATTCTCGAAATTGAAACTAAGCCATTGGGGAAGAAAATATGACTTTCTTATCTTATAATATATCGGGCTTTGTAGAGCTCGACGCCACGGTTGCATGGCTGCAAACGGTGCGGGAATCGGAGTTTCGGATTAAAAGTTACATAAATTTGAATGAAATCAAGGGTTTGTAAACTTAATACATGTTCTTCCCCTTTTTGAATGTTCCCAACGTGTATGCATGCTGAATAGGGAAGATAATAAGCTGAAGCTCATTAAGTATGATGGGTTAGTTGGGCCCACGGGCCCGATTTGGGCTCGGTTCGACTGGTTCGACCTGTTCGGCCCAATCTTGGCCAAATTCTTTGAAATTAGTGTCAAAATTTTTATTTTAATTTGTTCTATCCTATTTTTCTATAAAATTTACGTTTCTAATTTATTTATTAAGATTTAATTTATTAACAACTATTCACTAATTTTACGGGGTTTACAGTTGGTACCAAAGATCAACGGATCTTCTTTTAACCTTGTATTGACTTTAGATTATTTGCTTTTGCAGTTTTGGATTGGGGTTGGGACATAGATGATAGAAGATCAACCATAGAATTTTGTGTCTATTTAGGATCCAATCTGATCTCATGGGCATGTAGGAAGCAACATTCAATTAGTAAATCCACTGCAAAAGTTGAATTCGAGAGCATTGTAGCTGGAGAAACAGATGTTTGCTAGATTCTTAACCTATTTACAAAACTTTAGATAAAATACACTCATGTACCAGTAATTTACAGTGACAACATAAGTGCTATCATGCTTATTGCCAGTCCTGTTTTGCATAACAAAACTAAGCACTTTGATTTGAATATTCATTCAGTTAGAGAAAGGGTCAATAAAAAATAACTTGTTGTAATGCATACTCCAACAATTGATCAAGTAGCAAACCTCTTTACTAAACTTCTCTCCCTTTACAGCTTTGAGAAATTCAGAATCAAACTCAGGGTTTTCTGTCCAAAAGGACCATGAATTTGAGGGAGGGATGTCAAGTATGAAAGAGCAGCTGAGAACCGGTGCCTAGTGCCTGCGGATTAGCTCTTAGTGCTTGTGGACCGGCGCCCAGTGCCTATAGTGACTTAATCAACAAGAACTCTTCTTTCAATAAGTATGTAACTACTTTTTGTTATTAATACTGGTTTAGACTAAGTCAGTTATATTCAGTTAGGTTTGTGTATATAAATAGCAAGTCTGCTCCTATCTGAATTACTTGTAATCAAAATCACGTCCTATAAAATCAATTCCATTCTATCTTCCCTGTCTTTGTTAATCACATTATTAGTTGTCTCTCCTTTGACCTCTGGTATCTAACACATTCATTCACATACTCACTCACTTTAAAAGTTCTTAGTTACACTAACGCACGGAAATAAGAGTCACAAGTCCATGTAAGTATTGGGAGATTCCATTTTTATTTCAGTTATTTCAATTTTTTTTATTTTCACTCAAGCACTTGACAATTTTTGCACATTTTAATACAAGTCATAATTGTCAATTCTTTATCTTTTGCACCTATTCTTTCTTACTTCTTGTTTTCTATAATTATTATTTTTTTTACATTTCTATTGGACACGATCTCTAAATCATAAGAGCAACCCACAAAAAGGAGTCGTATCTATTCCTCGAATTAAGATCTTGATACAAGCTTGGTTGACACTTCCTATTGAGGTCAAAAAAGCAAAATTCGGGCAAAACAATTACAAAAATATTATTTAAGCACTAAAAATTAGCCACTAAAATTAGTTATCACATTTTTATATATATACATATCCAATTCACGTCAACTAACAAATTCTTCATGTGCCAAAGCCAAACCAATGCAACCTAACCAACGACTTTTCAACGTGTCAAAGCCACCCAACTCATGCCTAGATTGCGGAGATCATTCCCTTGAAGTTTTTCACTTTGACCTCTCTCTCCTCCAGGTCTTCCATATCAGCACCGAGAAAAACCTCAACCTCATCTCTCGATTCTCTGCTGTCGGCACCGAAAAAATCTCAACCGCATTTTCTGTTCCTCCAGTGCCCCTACCACTGCCAAAATCATCGTAATCAATGCCTGTCGTTGGCCCGGTAATCATATATTTTGCCGTCTCGCTTCTTTTGCTGTTGTACTCTAACAATTTGATTTATGTCCTTAGTGGGATTGCACTCTTCCGTTTCTTTTCCATTATTAGAGTAGTTAAGCTAGTGTCATATTCTTTTTTCAAATATTTTTTCTTCTTTTTCTCTGTGTTGTTTCTTTGAGATTTGGATATGGAAATTTATATTATATTGCACATATTTATGATCTTACATTGTCAAACTGGAAACTTTTATGTGGCAATATTATGTGATTACTATGGTTAACTCTCTCAATCTTACAAAATGAGAATCATCCTTAGAGGTGAAAAAAGAAATGGAAGAAAATATAGAAATAGGCTTTGTTCGACTGAGAATCATTTGTTAGAATTTTTATTCTAATTGTGGTCTAATTTGTTAATATAAAAATTAGTTTGGGTGGTGTTGTAATTATTCATTAATTATATTGGCAGTTTGTCTGTTCTCTTTGATGGAAAGAACATACATGACTGTTTATAAACTTTATAAAATTTGGGTCCCTAATTCTGATCACAAAAAACAACAAAACAAACACATTTTGATTCCATCTGATTTTGTAATTCAAGAATTGGAAATTCCAAATTAAATCAAAGAATTTATTGGCAATGGCTGGAGGTACGTAATTTACTGATTTTATAAAATATCTAACATGTGGTATCAGAGAAAAATTGTCTCTGCTTGCCATTTCAAAATTTAATTACTGTGCATTATTTTGATTAATTATTTTCAAAAGAAAAATGCATAGTATGAATTTTGGGAATAATAGAAAATACTAGAAGAACTGGTATATAGCGTGTGTTACTTTCTATTTTAATGGCTTTTCCCTACTATGTTTATATATGGTTTTGTTAGTTCCTTGGTCCACTTCTTTTGATTTTTAGGCTGGGCTTCATTTGAATTGCTACAAAATTCTAAAATTTGTTTTGATTGAGGTTTGAACTTGGATCTTCTAAATATTGCCAAATTATTTGTCCATTAGATCATCTTCAATTTTGACATTATTTATGTCACTGAATTCATTTATTTGATTATTATATTTGTATTGAATATAAATTCTTCCACTGCATATCATATTGTGATTAATATATGATTTATTAAGGAGTAGCCACAACATCCTTGATAATAATTATATTTAAAGAAATCACGTAAATATTAATATGATATATTTGTAATTATTGTGAATTATATGATAAACTTACCCACAGGAATTTATTATGTTATTCACATATAATTAAGTTGAAATAGAAAATATTTTTACTTCTTAATTAGCCTACGGGTATTAAGTAGTATTTTATGTTTTAGTTTCAATACTTTAGTTAATATAATGAATATTATGTGTGTTAAAATCTTTGCCTACAGGTAGATTTTAATTACACTATGATTCATAATTATTTTTATATGACTTGCATTGGCATGTATTATCATATGTTATAGATTTTGATGTGCCTATTTAAAGTTGAGTAATGCTAGCATGATTTATTATTTACAGCAATAATGATATCTAAAACTACATCTTAAGTTCATTTGTTAAGTGGTGACAACTATAAAAAATGGAAAGATAAGGTTCTCTTTCACTTAGGGTGTCACTACAACATTTTCTTGTCTAAGACAACATTTAAAAAATGTTTCTTAAAGATTGAAAAAGGGTTGTCTTTGATCTATGGCAACACTTTTGGACCTACAGCAATGTTTTGGGGTCCTTGCAGATACAGCTGTTGCCTTAGATCAAGGAAATACTTTTTTGCTTCAAAAGCAAATGCTTTTGAAAGTAACTCTTTGAAAGTGTTGCCTACTCTAAAATAAAGACAACACTTATGAGTAGACTTTAATGCAATGCTTATTAAGTGTTGTTTTTCTACTAATTTTGCAACTAATAAAAAGCATTGCCTGTTATATTGCTATAGCAACCCTCGGAAGTGTTGCATATTTGATCAATTATGGCATCACTTTAGAAGTGTTGGCTCTTCTGCTATCACTATGACTTCAATCCAGCAGCGTTGCCTATATTATTATTACTATGCATTTCAATATTCTTCTCATACTACACTATCTACTACCTATAGCTATAATAATTTGAGTATTTTATTATAATTTGGGTACAATAAAATTAAAGATATGAAAAAGAGACAAAATCTAAATTTATTCTACTTGGATAAATACTATAAAATTAAAATATTTCAAATACACTATTATAAAATGATTTCTAATTCACATATCAAAATATAAAAAGATAATTAAATAATCCCTCCAGATTAAATACATGACTTAGAAAAAAAAGCTAAATATATTTGTTTCAAAGTTTTATCAATCTTCTTGTATATATTTCTTGTTAAATCCTAGTTCTTGTCCCTTGTACATGCAATGATAACTATATCTGCAAAATAATATATATAACAATGGTAAAAAACTTACAGACATAGTAAGAACAGACTACCAATCACATATATACAACAAAAATAAAAAAACAAAGTATTTTTTTATAACTTGAAACAAATCAATAGTAATGACTACTGACACGAAATAAAAGTACCAAAACCAACAACAGAAACATGAAGAAATAAAAATTTTTTCATCGTTACTTAGTCATGTCAAGGTAGGCTATGCATGTAATTAATCAAATCACAAAGAAGCCTAGTAGATCACACATATGTACCTATTTAATTTGTCCTATTTTTATTTTATAGTAAAATTTTAAAAAAGTCATTATTTATTGTAAGAGAGATTTATATATAACTGGTAATGATTAATGGATGTGTAATGCAAGATATAAATATAAGATAAGATTTTTGTATTTGTAATTTGTGAATATGAACGAAAGCAAAGCAATAAATGAAAGTTAATAAAGAGGAGAAAGGGGGGAGGGAGGGGGAACCTGATTTCTGGAGAGGCCAGTCTGCCATGCCAAGAGATGCTTATCTACATCACTTGGATACCTGAGAAAGAGCCAGAAAATAACATCAGAGTCCTTTCCATAACCGCATAAAGAGACACCAAGCTTTCTGTATCCCAGCCCCAAACTTTTTGAACCTTTCTTTCCTTCAATTCATTCATTCATTCATGGAGCTCGCTAGTCTGACCTGGCCTAGGCTGGGGTGGGCATGAGAATATAAAAGCAACAAAGAAAGATATACTATATTACCTTTATAATCATATCATTTTTATCTAATTACCTTTGTTTAATTTTTACTTATTTGCATTAACTACTCACAAGTAGTATCAAAATTAATAAATCAATTTACTCCTTAAAAATGATAATAAAAGGAAAAACAAAATAAGAAACTACTCACAGGTATTGGAGACTATCTAATTAGCCAAGAGTGGAAGGAATCGCCCCAGAGAATCAATTATTGGAAAGATCCAATGTCTGAAGCTTTGGAAGGGTTCCAGCTTTGGCAGAATTTGACCTGAGATATTGTTGTTCTATAGTAACCTACTCATAACGTGGAGAATTATGCTTAGGTTTCTCAGAAGGTGATACAAACTCCAATACTACAGACATGAAAACGAAAACTAAAGGAATACTGGAATAGAAAAAGAAAAAGGAAGATGTTGAGGTGAATATACATAAGGGCAAGCACTACTTAGAAACCAATAATTGTAATAACCAAAACAAGAAGAAAAATAAGATAAACATTATTACATGTTGGGATCACATCACACGTATGAGAAAATGATGCATTGCCACTATTATTTTTCAAATCTACCAAAGTCCCCTTTTTCCTTTTATTGTTGACTTTTAGTTCAATATTTTCAATCAAACACTTGTTTTATTACTTACAAACCAAGTTGGTCAAGAAAAGATTAGTGTCTAACCACTGTGCTACAGAGAACAACAGAAATGATACTAGTGATCATGATGGCATTCTCACGCAACGTAGTGTGGCCTAGCCTTGTAAACTGCATGTCAAAGATTCAGTTTATTACTAAACCAGACATAGATTTAGTTAGTATTGAAAGCTAGCCATGAAGTTTGATTACTTCACCTGGTTGTAAGCAAGTGCTATAGAAACAGCACCTCGCATGAGACCAGACCACCAGATTGTGACCTGTGAAACAAGATCATAGGAGATAGAAGTCATGTACCAAGGAAGGCTTTGAAAAGAAATTGAAACAGGGAAAGAAAACACATACTTGTTGCTTCATGTCAATTTTCACATGTGGGGATTTCTGGAGCAACTTGGATAAGAATAAAAGAGGGAAAACAAATGCTTCTCTTTCAACTAGGATAAATCCTAGAAGCATTGAACTGATCCCAACAGATTTTCCAGGACTAATGAATCAAGAGACCAAAAATGTTAATTAAAATTTTCACATTTTACAAAGTTTATTAATCTAGAAATGTTAGTATTACCTTTGGCTTACGAATCGTCACTTCTCTATGTTCAGTGCATCCATCCTAACATAAAGGAATATAAATATATCAGCAATGAATGACAATGTTGCAAAAACATGCCTGCAATAGGTTAATTCAGATCAGCAATCTCATAATAAATCAAACATGTTGAAATTTTTGACGTACTTGGTTGTGACTCTTGAACTTTTGGTAACATTGTGCCATGTGTAGTGAGACATAACTATGCTGCAGAAGAACATGGTCAGAATAGCACTCAACGCAAATAGCTATAAAAGAAAATAAAATTATTAGTATTGGAATTAATTGCATCAGTAATGAATAGACATGGAAAAATACCTCCATTAAAATTAAAAGGAGATTCTCATCTCAGCAAGCATGTTTGAAAGGTAAGCCATCAGTATCATAAAAGCAACCCTAACCTGAGACATGATTAGACAATAAACACATTCCTCAATTTCTCCAATCCGAGAATAGAATTAGCTTCCTAAGATTACGGAGGAGAAAAAACCCTAACCTAAGACATGATTGCAGTGAGCAATGAGGATTACAACAGAGACGGCTCAGGCAGAGCAGCGAGGACGTGAGGCATTGACGAGCCGACGACGACCATCGAGTAGTGACGATGACCGGAGATAGCTCAGGCAGCGCAAGGCAAAGAAGAGGGATTACAGCAGCGGCGGATCCAGCAGCGCAAGGTAGAAACGGCAACAACAACACAAGGCAGAGATAGCTCTATAGGTGTAGGAAGCGGCGGTGGCGACTTCTCTCTCCATTGTCACCTTCTCCATCTTTCTCTTCTTCCTCTTTCGATGGCAGATCCCCCTTTCTCTCGTTCTCTTCGTCATTCTCCGTGTCCCTCCACATTGCCATGCTCACTTTTCCAGCATAATGTAGAACCCTAAACCTAGCCCCTTTCATTCCTCATTCTCGTTTGAGAAATACTTCTATTATTTCCTGCTAAGTTGGATTTATTTTATTTCAAAATCAGTAGAAAACTGGAAACTGGGAAGCAAAGCTAAATTATGTACCAATTATAAGATTTATTTCCGAGAGAGGTATTAAAAATTTAGGCAACACTTAGGAGACGAAGTTTAAAATAAATTTAAAGACAACACTTATAAAATGTAACATATTGACTTTATAATAATTGTCTTATATATTTGATAGAGCAAAACTTGTTAAGTGTCTTTTAATTTATCTAAGACATCATTTATAATATGTTGGTTAAAAATATGTTGTAATAGCTCTATTTACTAGCAATTTGTATAAAATATTGTCTATTTTTATGTTAGGCAACTCTTTTAAAGTGTTGTCTTAAAAATATGTTGCAATGGATAAAAAATGTGGTAGTGGATCTTCATGGAAAAGTTCACTTACACCTAAGGATACCATCAATATTAGTGTTAATTAGTAACTACTATCTTGGCACATGTAAATCGCTACAGAAGTACCAGGATTTTTTTAATGTTGCATTTGTGAAGAAACTGCTTTGTTCAGTGTAACAACTCTAATTTTTGTATTAACAACGCGAGTTTTTTAAAAATAATATTTTGAAGCGATTAGTTTTATTTTGATGAGTCGATTTCGAATCCCGAAATAAAATAGGTTTATATGTATAAGGTTAGTATTATTAGGTGGCGGAAGCAAAAGCATAAACATATTAAAGCATATTAATATTAAGGCAAGAGCATATTAGTATTGCATGATCATTCTCATAAAAGCATAAACTGTGGCACATATAAAAGCAAGCCACATAACTATTTTTATTACCTTACTCATCATATAACCTTAGTTGATTGCATGCAAACGGTGAGGAAGAGAAAAGAGTGAGAGAGAGAACTGTAACCCCACCAAATTTTCGGTTTTGATTTTTTGCGATCCGTAATCTCAATTAAAAATCTAATCCGGTAAAAGTATTTATATCATCTTTTTCGACGTGTTGGCGTTATTTTTGATCGGTGGAAGTCAAGACGTAACTTTTCTACTCTTTGAGTTTGACCAACTAGAGTTCTAGGAGGCACAGACTATTCCGGACGTTTTCTTCTTAGACGACTCGGTCAGAAGGCTTCTCTAGAGCTTCGAGTATTTTGATTCCATACGAAGGTAAGATTTTGGTAAATTCTCACCGGTTAAATTGGTATTGGACAAGTGAATTGATGTCGTGATTACTTGTTGATTGAATTTGATTGAATTTATATTGAATTTTGTGATATATTGATATTTGTGATAAGTTTGAAGTTCGGAGGGTTTTAGTGCACCGAGGAACTGAGTTATTCTGATGAATTTGATTTCTGGATTACGATAGGATAATTTGAAAATGTTGGAATTTGTCTGGTTTGATTTATTAGAAATGATTTGAAAAGAGTGTGGAAAATGGTTTGGATGGAATCCGAGAAGGGTGGCAGAGTCTGGGTTTTAGGGGAGATGCCGCTGAAATTTTGTTATAAACCTTAAGAATTTATTTGAAATTTTATTTAGAAAAAGCAGATTGGATTTGAGAAATTGTATTATTTGATTCTCGATTTATTCAGAAAATAGTTATATGTCGAATTTAATTCATTTAAGAAAAGTATATATATTTTGAGTTCGATTTATTTAGAAAAGAATTATTTTACGATTTTAAATTATTTAAGAAAAGTATTATGTTTAAGTTTGATTTAAAAATGAAAAGGGCTTATGTTTTGAATTTGACTCAAGGATTTTATTTGGAGGAGTTTTAGTGAACCTTAAAAGTAATTGAATTTTTATTGAATGATTTCATTTTGTGATATCTTGGAAAGAGTAAAAGAATTAGTTTTAAGGATGAAAGGGGGATTGGTTTTGGTTTTAAAAGAAAAAGAGAAGATAAATCGGCACGTGTGATTATGAAATGATTAAAAGGTCACGAGAGGGTGACAGAAAGTAAATAGTTATAGTGTTGATGTGAACATGTTACGCCAGGTGCTTTATGTGTAAATGATTGTACGAGGATGCCCGTATATATGGAATGGCATCCAAGAGAAAGGGGCACATGCTTCAGCTAGAGAATCAGCGCCTACAAGTACTTGCAGAGGTCATGTTCGACATACTTTAGCTGGAGAATCAGTACCTGCAAGAAGTAGTAACTTGCAGAGGTTATGATGCTGGAATGCCTTATCTGACTTGCGAGTCGGATTGCATCGGGTGCGAGTCGAAACCAACAAATGAGCTTATTACCTGCAATAAGGCTAGACATGTATCATCCTTGTTGTGCATTTGCATTTTACTTGATGCGGTAAAATTGTTTGTGATTGTCTTCCTGTGGTTATGTATTCCTTATTGTTACTCTGAATTGTGGTAATTAGATACTTCTTTATGACACTTGTATATTTCATTGTAAATTATTTGAACTATGATAATCCTGACTAAACTAACTATCCCCGACCCTACTAAGAACCCCCCAGTTCTTACCCCTTTTCTTCCTCCGCCTTCAGATGGAGACCGGAGTTCTGTTTTACGAGATAGACCATCCCTATATATATGAGGATATTGTACTGCATAGGTTTTATGTAGTAGGTGTAGAGATTATGACTCATATGTACATTTTGCGTGATCACCCTTTCAGTCATCCGATTAACACTCTACAGTTTATCCCTATATGCCCTACGAGTTTCCGTTGTATTTGGCTCCACCCGGATACGCCATTTCACTCGTTCCATGATAGACTAGTGCCTCATTAGCATCCCAATCAGCCTGCGGATTAGATGGACCCTGAGCCTGAGCCCATGGAGGAGCATATTCCAGAGCCTGTATCGGAGGAGGATATACCAGTAGAGTAGATCTCAGTATCTTCATCCGAGCCATCTTCTGAAGAGCCTCTCTCTGTCTCTATTAGTGGACTGACGAGTGTTGGTCAGACCAGTAGTACGAGTGCCAAGGCCCCTCCGGAGATTATCGAGATATCTAATGATGAGGACGAGGATCCTGAGGAGTGTTTTGACGTGATTATGATCTCCTCTGACGATGATAGCTGATGCCTGGGAGCTGAGGATGTGCCCTTTTGGTAGTTTTTATGTTAGCCTAGCTTTTGTGTTAGTCTCCCACTTTTGAATAGATTCACTGAGAGAGTAGGGTTTACATAGTTGACTAGGCTAGTTTCGGGCACCAGCTTAGGAGTTTTCTATATGGACCATACCAGGGTCCAGAGTATTGATTTGTACATTAGTAGCAAGATGTGAAGAGTTGTATACTAACTTATGATATATAGATATATGACAGTACCTTTATATGTATGTATGATCTATGCTATGTGTTATGTTTATATATAATGTTGGCTTTGTGTATGTTTTATTTGATTTCCTATTATGGCTTGTGTATGTTTAATTAGCTATTCTCGCAAATCTTTTTATAAAATAAAAGTTTTTCTCCAAAAATTCGATAGTGCGCTAATACGATTACAGGCTTAATAATAAATAGCTAAAGTTTTAGGTGAGCAAATTGGTGACACTTGATTTCCAGTATGATCATGACGTACTGGAAATTGGGTCGTTACATTAAGCTCCTTTAGAAATCGCTACAGGTATAGTGGTTTATACTCGCACACGTTTCAACGTAAACTATTATGTTACGTGCAATTCCTAATCCGTTATATCCCTCTCGCAGTTTCTATAGAATTATAAAAGTTGCATTTGCGTCTTCATTGTTCAAATGTTGTATTTTAGTAATATTGGTTTCCAAACAATTTATTTCGATAACTTGCCTAGTAAATTACTTAAAACCTATGATGCACAGATACTCCACGGACACAGGACACAATACGACATAAGACACATAGACATACAAATTTAAAATTTATATAAGATACGGAAACATAACATATATAAAATATAAAGTATTTTTAAATAAATTATAATTATATTTTAGTATTTATTAAAATATAATTTAATTTTTTAATTATTTTTAATATTTTTTAATTAGATAAAATATTTAAAATATTTTTTATTTTAATAATTAATAATATATATTATTTCTAAATTCATTTTAAAAATACATGTTAAAAATAAAATTAGACATATTAATGA
>NC_029792.2:35225984-35228011 GCF_000816755.2 Arachis ipaensis
TGATGATATTTAAGTATGTTTAAATTTGTCTGAAATTTTTTTTATTAAAATATATTTAAATATAAAAAACATATATATAAGACGAATGTCAATAAATATCATATCTAAAATGTGTCTAATATATAGGCTTTTTTACCTATATGCGCATGTAAAATACATTTATTCCTAAAATACGCACGGTTTGAAACTCCTCCTCAAATACGCACTGCCAACTCGCAAGAGACAAACACAAAATGAAAATAGGGGGCATATCAGGGATGGTAGCCGCGAAATGGCTCATGGCGTCTGACACAAACCATTCCAATTACGTCAGCCACGAAATGGAGCACTTCAGCTATGGCACACACGAAATGGCCCACTTCTTGTATGACGAGCACGAATTGTAGTATATATAAGTAGTATACCCAAAATAAATGTATTATATTGCATTGATTGTTTTACTTTTTCTAAACAGCTTGCACAACAAAGACACAAATTCAGTGAATATTTAATTTACTTTCTAATTATTTTTTCTTATAGACAGCCACATCTTAACTAAAATAAAATAATTTTTTCTAATTACAAAAAGTGCAAGATGGATCAGCCATTGATGATTTATTTTCATGATTAAGAGTTGAATTGTAATTTATTTTGTTTAGGATAAAAAATAGTTAGAAACTAAATTAAGCATTTACTTTTATTTGTTATTATTGTTAACAATGGATATAGTGTTTTTACCAAAGACAAAAATTAAATTATAAAATAACTCTAAGATTTTCACATATTAATAATATAAATTTTTTATTAGTTATTAGATAATAATTTAGTTATTTGCCAAAAATTAAATTTATAATTTATAATAATATAAAAAAATTAATTATTATGATACATTATGCATTATTCATATACACATTTTGTATCTGAGACACTTCTTTCTTGTTGAGAAAGGCTGTACTCTCTCACTCTTCTCACCATTTTCATATCTATCTATCTCTATCACTCTTTTTCTCTCTCTATATATAAATAGGTAAAGAGAGTCACAGGTTCTTCTTGTGAGTGTGTTTTTCTTATTTCTGCCGTGACATTTGAGCCATTTCGTGTGTGTCATAGCTGAGGTGCTCTATTTCGTGGTTGACGCAATTGGAATGGTTTGTATCAGACGCCAGGAGCTATTTCGCGGCCACCATTCCTGATATGCCTCCTATTTTTATTTTGTGTTTGTTCCTTACGAGTTGGCAGTACGTATTTGAGAAGAAATTTCAAACCGTGCGTATTTTGAGAATAAATGTATTTTACATGCGGATATAGATAAAAAACCCTAATATATATAACAAATCACTAAAGTATCCAACAAAGTTTCCATTGCATTCTTGTATTGATATTTTTTTGTTTGACCGTGTTTCTCTTTTGGTTTTTGGACAGGACCATGTGTCAACAAACTTTTACTTTTATGTTTAAAGAAAACATGAAAAACAAAGTTCGCGTTATTTGCTCTTCTTGCTTTGGTAAATTACTTGGAAGGAGCAACGACAAAGTTTCCGTTGTATTCTCATATGAATACTTCTATAATTACTAATTAGGTTCACTTCCATAAAAATGTCTAAAATATCTTTTTTAAAAATATTTTTTAATAATTAAAATTTAATATATATATATATATATAAATATATATATATTCACTAATATTTTAAAAATAATCAAATTTTAACAAATTATAATTAACAAGTTATAATCCGGTTATTATTAAATAAATATATAAAATTTTAATTTTTTTTATTATAAAAATTTTTTAATTTTATTTTTATATTAAAGTAAATATTTTTTATTTTAATAACCAATTAATTAATTTATATTTATTATATTGTTATATACTATATATATTTATTGAAAATAATATTTAATAAATATCATATAATCATAAAAAATAATAATATTATAATTAATAAAAATATTTGATATTTTTTATTTATACATATTTAATTACATTTATATTAATAATTATGAATAATAAAAAATATTATTAATTTATATATAATTGAGTATAAAAT
>NC_029792.2:35228128-35228473 GCF_000816755.2 Arachis ipaensis
CAGAATGAATGTGAACGAATGATAAAGACAAATTGACTTGATTATTCTTGGCCGTGTACCATAGGCTAAATTTATTTGTTTCTTTTCTTTTTGGGTCAAGATTGAATATCAGAAAATGTAGCTATTCCATTTGTAAGAAAAGAAAAAAGAACCTAAAGCTCACATAGCCCCGAAAGAATTGATAATTGGAAATTTGATATTTCCACGTTGAATATGGAGTGAGCTTTGAATAATTAGTTAACGCAAGCTGCAGTCAACTTCCACAAATTGTCTCTCTTTCAAATTACGAATAAGAACGAACAATAAAGACAAGACTTGATTCTTGGCCGTGTACCATAGGCTAAA
>NC_029792.2:35228483-35229832 GCF_000816755.2 Arachis ipaensis
TTGCATTTTTAAGAAAAGAAAAAGAAAAGAAAGAACTTATAAAGCTCAGGAAGAGCCGAGAGAATTGATACGTTAAATCTATGGAGTGGGCTTTGAATAGGAAGAAGCGATGGATGGTATTGGTGGGAAGTATTTTGGTGTTGGTTCAAGTGTTTGTGAACACAAGCGGTTGTTTCAGAGAAGAGAAGAGATCGCTTCTTGAATTGAAGACTGCTTATTCGAATCATTCTTTGCTGCCATCTTGGGTTGATGACGTTGTTGATCCAAATAGCAATTGCTGTGATTGGGAATGCGTTGAGTGTGATCCCTCCTCTGGCTATGTCTTCAATCTCTCTCTCTCCAATATCAGAGACCGTGATGCCTATGGACGTTGTTTTTCCACACCCTTCAACTGGTCCTTGCTCCTCACCTTCCCTCAATTGACAATCCTTGATCTCTCCCATAACTGCTTCCAAAACTTCGTTTGTCAAGGAGGTACCGTTTCAACTAAGAGAATTTTTTTCTATGAGTAGTGCTAGGGAGCCAATGGCCTAAGTGTATGTACAATGGGCTAAATGAACATCACTTATAAACATCTCATGTTATAAAAAGTTAATTTTGGGTTCAAAAGCCAAAGTTCGAACTCTTGACCTTCTACATCTGGAACTCTTGTACCATGTCTTGAAACCACTCATCCCAAAAGCGTAACCTGACAGGATAATGTAACACTAATAATGATATCTCTAATACTTTCTAAACCTTCATTTAGTGTGTATATATGTACGCTTAGGCCATTGGCTCCCTAGACTTTCTCTTTTTCTATATATATGTTTTTTTAAGTATGCATATTTAGTGTGTATTCTAAGAAAACTTAAGTATTTGTTTTCATTTTATAATAGTTATATATTGTTGGTTTCATATTATTGTTGCTTTTAAATAAATACTCTTCTAATTCGTTTTTCCTCCAACGAATTACATGTACTTTTATCTGACTTAGTAAGTTGTTATAAGCCCCAACAAATTATGTGTACACATAATTCGTGCAGGAAATCAACGGATTACATAAAAATAATTTAGGATACATATTTAATTACTTAATTGATTTTAATTGAGACATTTTTAGTAATATTAGTTTCTACTAAATATTTTATTTAGGTAAATTGTCCTATTATTTATTTCTTTTAGTTCTTGTTTTCAATTTTTTTTTGGAAGATTACTTTTCAAGTTGCAGCGCTATGATTGGTAAAATAAAATAAAAGTTGCTTTTAATAAGCATAAATTATAACATTTTCAGCAAATAAAAAGTTACGTTAGTGATATTTGATTGGTAAAATTATTTTTAAATTTAAAATAATTATAATAGACATAAA
>NC_029792.2:35229850-35236143 GCF_000816755.2 Arachis ipaensis
AAAATTGAAGGATTAGGAATCCTTCAACCACTACCTCAAGTGTATACTAATTATTATTGAAACAATCTCGTTATGTTACCAACAACATTTTTGTCAACTTTTGCCAACTCTTATTTATAAATGTGTTTAATGGAAGTGTCTTTATAGATGTGTCTAATAAAAATGTCTTTTTTATGGATATGTTTAATAGAAGTGTCTTTATATATATATTTTCTAGATGTGTCTCTTTATATATATGTTCAAAATATAATAATTAATTATTATTGATAATAAGTTGGCAGATAATATATTGGTACCCTATACTTTTCCTTATCGAAAATACTATAACTTTCACTTCTAGGTTTATGTCAAATGAAGCAAATTGAAGAGCTATATTTAAATGATAACAATTTCGAAGGAACTTTGGATCCACTCATGGGAAATATGACATCACTTCGGACTCTTGATCTTTCACATAACTTGTTAAGTGGGAGTATTCCTGCTTCAATGGCAATGATGCCAAGTTTAAGAATATTAAATCTGGGCCACAATAATTTTTCAGGGAGCATACCCATCAACATGTTTGAAGGACGAGACACCTCAGCTCCAATAGGTTTACATATCCTGGACTTGTCTCATAACAAATTCTCGGGTCATCTGCCATTTTCCTTCACGATATCACCATCTTTGGTTTTCATTAATTTGAAAGGAAATGATCTTACTGGCAAGATACCTAATTATTACCCTCGTGGCGACAATATAGTTGCTATTGATTTCAGTGACAACAATTTCAAGGGACATATTCCGGAGAGCATCTATAGTCTTAAGTCTTTGACATTTCTTCTATTGGCAGGAAACCAATTGCAAGAACAACTCTCCAGTGGTATATGTGAGTTAAGAAATCTACAGATCTTGGATCTGTCCCGTAATAAATTCACTGGCTCTATACCTTCTTGCTTCAATAATATAGCATTTCAGGATGTAAATTTTGTTTTCTCTCGTGGACAAAGAGCTACCGTGTCTCCTGGAGGAGCTAAAAGATATCGTACACAAATATTTGGTTTTAAGTATAGAATGGGAGAAGTACAAGTCAAAACAAAAGGTTCATCTCGTTCATACGAAGGTGATACACTTAAAATCATGTCTGCATTGGATTTGTCATCTAATCAATTGACGGGAGAAATTCCTCGCGAATTAGGAGATCTCAGCGGCCTTCATACACTCAATTTATCTCACAATCGTCTGAATGGATTGATTCCAGAGAGCTTTCACAATCTACAAAACATAGAGAGCTTGGATCTTTCAAACAACACTTTGAGTGGGCAAATTCCTCTTAATCTTCAGGACTTGTACTTTTTGGAGATCTTTAATGTGTCCTATAACAATCTATCAGGTACAGCACCTGAGGAAAACCAATTTGCCAACTTTGATGATAGCAACTACGAAGGGAATCCATTTCTCCATTGGACCAACAGTAACAGGCGGATTCCACCACCTCCAGCCCCGTTGGATAAGAGAAAGAAAGATGATTCTGCCGTTGACTTCACTTCTTTTTATTGGACTTTCTCTGCATCTTATGTCACAGTGCTCTTAGCGTTGGTGATAATTCTTTGGATCAATCCATATTGGAGAAGAGTGTGGTTTTATTTTGTTGAATGGTGTCTTTTTAAATGCTTTCGTTAATTGGAGATACTTTCTACATAGAAAATTATGAAATAAATTACCCAAGGATGTTTGATATGCGTTTTCCTAATGTGGTTGATAGGGAACCTAGCTTGCATTTTTGGAAGAACAAGTAGTATTAGACTTTAATTTAGTAATTAGTCGCTCCAGTTCTCATAAAATATTTTATTGAACTCGGTTGTTGTTTGCGCAATTAAATATTGTATTTCTCCAGTGCTTGATTTCAAGGCTTCTTTTTCCAACGATTCTATATGCTACCTACTTGGGCGGATAACCCTAACAACAATGGATGTATGATGATGGGTACGGTGTTTATGGCTTTCCAAGTTGATGGTCTATTTTTCTATAACCTTCAAGGAATTGAGAACCATTCATTTGTCCTTCAATTCTTTTTGGGACTTCATTTGGAAACCAGGTGTTATCCAAAAATTTGGGAAGAATTTATGACTTGAAGCTAGCTGTAGAAGCTGGGTTGATAGATGATGTTGAAAAAAAAAAATAAATTTTAGGATAAACCACAAAACTGCACTACAACTAGAAAATGGATTAATACAGACAGATTTACAGACATATTTAGTCTTTATTACAGACGAATTTTTGGTTACCGATGAAATTATCGACGGATTTTGTCTTTCTGTAAAAGTCCCGTCGGAAATTATTTACCGACGGATTTTTTTCCGTTGAAAAATTACCGACGGATTTTTACCAGTTACCGACTGATTTTTTCTCTGTAAATTCTGCATCAATTTTCCGAAGGCGACGAACTTTTCGACGGATTTTTCGTCTGTAATTACAGACGGATTTTTCGTCTGTAATTACAGACGGATTTTCAGACAGATTTTCCGTCTGTAATTACAGATGGATTTTCAGACGAATTTTCTGTCTATAATTACAGACGGATTTTTCGACAGATTTTCCGTTTGTAATTTGAACTTTGGAAAATCATCTTACATTCTAATTACAGACAGAAAATCCGTCTGTAAATCCGTCAGTAAGATAAAATAGAATTTTTTTTTATTTTTCCAATTACAAAATAAATTTATTTTCATACAAAATAAATATAAATTTAATACAAATTTTTATCTAATTTGTATTCAAATATTTATAATATTTCAAAACATAAACAAATTCATCGTATTATCAAACTAAGAAAAATATTATAAACAAGCAAGTCAATATAATTCAAAACATAAACAAAGTGTATTGATACGTCAACTATAATAATAAGTAATAACCATACATCAACAAAGTGCATTGATACATGAACTATAATTCAAAATATAAACTCTGTATTCAAAACATCTTTCTAAAATCCCATGTCCAATAAATGATCAGCTTCATCGAGCACCAACACTTTCACACCCATCAGCCGAGTTGCAAAGCCAGCAGTATTCTCCACATGATCTGTAAGCCTTCCAAGTGTAGCAACAAGGATCTGTATAGCATGTATAAAACATTAGTGATTATTTCCTAATAGATCATAATATTTAGCATCTATATGAAAGGTTATTTAGTAATGTTGAAAAACTACTTATCTTTTTGTTTGCTTATATACATGTCCTTTGGAAAGTGTGCATGGTTCTATTCCACTAGAAATAACACTTCAGCCGCAATAATAGAAGGATTTACCTGGCAAGGATTTGCTTGCATACGTTTCTATTCTAAGGCAAGTCTTGTCCCTCCAATAACAAATCAGAAGAAGTCACAACATTCGCAGCTGAGCTTGACATTGCTTGACTCATATGAAATGCGCTGCGTGGTTCAAGTTGAAGAGGGGCTAAGCTAGACACTCCACTGAAATCTTTACCAATATTATTTGCAGAAACATTTGTCATGGAAGCCATAGCTATGTCAGTAGGAAGGAAACCCTGCTTGCTAGCAGCACGCCGTTTGTTGTCGATTCTGGGGACTTGTCGACCCCGGCTACCTAAACTGCTCTCTGGCTCTAGTCTGAAAGCATCATTGTGTCTCACCACAGGCTTCAGAATTTTGGACCTTTTTCTTGCTTCAGCAGCAGCCTTGGAAACCTCTTCTACATTTAATCGCGCCAATGTCCAAGGACTAATTTTGACTGCTCCAGGATTCTTTCTCTTAGATGGTTCTTCTCTAATACTCTTCTTTCCAAGTAAGCTTATGGAACCACTTTCTGGTGGGATTACATCAAACTGCAGCCAATGAAAGCAACATATGGTGCCATGTAAGAAAATGGAACACACAAAAGCACCAGGGATGTCATGTCTGACAAAGAAAGCACATTAATACCAAAAGCAAGTTGAATTTTTTTTAAAAAATGTTACCTAATCTTCATCGAACAGGCATGGTGGTGTGCACCACGAACCACGCTGGAACGTAGTGAAGGAGCTCACACTGCTGAATCCAGTAAGTGAGCTAACAATTGACATGTGAGAACTTTGTTGACCACCAACTCCTTACTGCTCCTGCTCTTGCTCCGTTAGAGCTATGATGTAAATGTAATCATAAGTGCTGATTCCCTAAGTAACTCAGCAATAACCATAACATTTGGCACCAAAAATGTACACTTAATGAGAATTACTAGAAAGATGAACTTGTAGAGGATTCAGAAAAGGGTACACAAATATCAGAATATTTTTCAATTGGCTTCCATCATTTTCTTTTTGCTTTCTTTTTTTCTCTTAATGCCTAATGTTTTACAAATGAAATAACACATTATATGGATCCCAATATGAATATTCACTGAAGAAAGAACATAAGAAATCTAAACATTTATATGAAAAATTACTCCATTTTAATAACAAAAATATCAAAACAATGGAACAGAACAATTATATGATTATACCACTCTACTCCATTCCATTCCCTTGCTTTCCTCTCCATCTTATTCGATTCTATTAGCTTCCACTAATTACCAATCCAAACATAAATATGACATGGGTTTATCAGAATTTAGCACTCTTAGTACCTTGTCTGGATGAGGAAGGAGGCAATACCCAACAGAAAATGAAACATCTGAGGCTCTGACCTATCAACATAAGCAAACACGAAACAAAAAAAAAACCTATGTTTAAGAAAGGCGCAACAAGTCTAAAACCATGAAAGAGAATTAGATAAGATATAGTTTGGTCAGTAGCTAACCGAATTGCAGGATTGAGCTCAGAAGAAGAAGAACAAGAAAGCAACAGTTTTTCTTCTTTTTGGCAGTTTCATCAATACCACCAGATATAGAAGAATGAAGGAGTGGTTGAGAGTGAGGAATGATTGCATCCCTCAATATGGGAATTGCTATTGCTTCCTTCTTCCTCTCCTTCACACACTGCCACTGCCATGAATTGTGAAAATGAACGTTTATCGCTTACGATAAAAGAAACAAAATTACAAAGTATGATATAAATGTTAAACAAAATTACAAAGTATGAATGTTTATTCATATTGAAGAGATTTTTCTTGGTCTCTGGTATGTGAAATTGCTACTCAGGTTGTGAATTGTTGTTCGAAATTGATTCCCTGGCAATGGCACCAAAAACGGATGCACAGGACCATGGTCTAAACATATCTTCACAACTTCGCATAACTAACCAGCAAGTGCACTGGGTTCCGGATTCTCTTGAATGCCGCCATCATTCTAGCTTACGCCACGAAGATTCTGGTTAGGAGATCTAAGATATACTCATTCAGTCTAAGGTAGAACGGAAGTGATTGTCAGGCACGCATTCATAGGGAATGATGATGATTGTCACGTTCATCACATTCAGATTGAAGTACGAATGAATAGCTTGGAAGCAAAACAAGATGAATTGAATAGAAAACAGTAGTACTTTGCATTAATCTTTGAGGAACAGCAGAGCTCCACACCTTAATCTATGGAGTGTAGAAACTCTACCGTTAAAATTACATAAGTGAAAGTCCAGGCATGGCCGAGAGGCCAGCCCTCAAACGTGATCTAAGATAGCATACAACTGATCAAAGATGGTCAAAAAGACGTCTAATACAATAGTAAAAGGTCCTATTTATAATAAACTAGCTACTAGGGTTTACAGAAGTAAGTAATTGATGCATAAATCCACTTCTGGGGCCCACTTGGTGTGTGCTTGGGCTGAGCTTGAGTATTGCACATGTAGAGGTCCTTCTTGGAGTTGAACGCCAGCTTTTGTGCCAGTTTGGGCGTTCAACTCTAGTTTTGGCTCCTTTTCTGGCGCTGGACGCCAGATTTGGGCAGAAAGCTGGCGTTGAGCGCCAGTTTATGTCATCTATTCTTGGCCAAAGTATAGACTATTATATATTGCTGGAAATCCCTGGATGTCTACTTTCCAACGCAATTGGAAGCGCGCCATTTTGAGTTCTGTAGCTCCAGAAAATCCACTTTGAGTGCAGGGAGGTCAGAATCCAACAGCATCAGCAGTCCTTCTTCAACCTCTGAATCTGATTTTTGCTCAAGTCCCTCAATTTCAGTCAGAAAATACCTGAAATCACATAAAAACACACAAACTCATAGTAAAGTCCAGAAATGTGAATTTAACATAAAAACTAATGAAAACATCCCTAAAAGTAATTAGATCCTACTAAAAATATACTAAAAACAATGCCAAAAAGCGTATAAATTATCCGCTCATCACAACACCAAACTTAAATTGTTGCTTGTCCCCAAGCAACTA